>NC_059355.1:18141349-18441349 GCF_019703515.2 Myxocyprinus asiaticus
TAGGTGTGGGTGAGAAACAGATCAATATTTAGGTCCTTTTTCCTTCACTTTCACTTTCTCCTGTTTTTTGGTGATTCACATTCTTTGTGCATATCGCCCCCTACTGGGCAGAGAGTATAATTTATAACAAAAATGACTTGAATATTGATCTGTTTCTCACCCACACCTATCATATCGTGTCTGAACACATGTATTTAACCACTGGAGTCATATGCTCCCTTTCTGGGTTTCAAAATGTTGGCACCCATTCAATTGCATTGCAAGGACCTACAGAGCTAAAATATTCTTCTAAAAATCAGCATTTGTGTTCTGCAGAAGTAAATCATAAGAGAATTTTCATTTTTGTGTGAGCTATCCCTTAAAGGGAAGACATGGACCTCCTGCAAAGACACCTTCAAAAGAAAGTGGATGACAGGCAGAAAAATGATTTTGAAAATCGAATTACAGTTCATTTCAAACATCTCACTGCTGTACATTTCATGTTGCATAAATATAGGCTTTATCATTACAGCATGGAACAGAAACTTCACCACTACGCATTTCACCACACTTATCTAGAAGAATAACACAGTTAATTTTTATATACAGTGGCATGCAAAAGTTTGGGCACCCCTGGTCAAAATTTCTGTTGCTGTGAATAGTTAAGTGAGTAGAAGATGAACTGATCTCCAGAAGGCATAAAGTTAAAGATGAATCATTTTAAGCAATATTAGTGTATTATTTTTATTTTGTACAATTTTAGAGTGAAAAAAGGAAAGGAGCACCATGCAAAAGTTTGGGCACCCCAAGAGATTTGAGCTCTCAGATAACTTTTACCAAGGTCTCAGACCTTAATTAGCTTGTTAGGGCTATGGCTTGTTCACAATCATTGTTTGGAAAGGCCAGGTGATGCAAATTTCAAAGCTTTATACATACTCTGACTCCTCAAATCTTGTCCCAACAATCAGCAGCCATGGGCTCCTCTAAGCAGCTGCCTAGCACTCTGAAAATTTAAATAATTGATGCCCAAAAAGCAGGAGAAGGCTATAAGAAGACAGCAAAGCATTTTCAAGTAGCCGCTTCCTCAGTTATGCCGGAACGTAATTAAGAAATGGCAGTTAACAGGAATGGTGCAATTCAAATTGAGGTCTGGAAGACCAAGAAAACTTTCAGAGAGAACTCCTCGTAGGATTGCTAGAAAGTCAAATCAAAACCCCTGTCTGACTGCAAAAGACCTTAAGGAAGATTTAGCAGATTCTGGAGTATTGGTGCACTGTTCTACTGTGCAGCGACACCTGAACAAATATGACTTTCATGGAAGAGTCTTTCCTGCATCCTCACCACAAATTTCAGCATCAGAAGTTTGTAAATGACCATCTAAACAAGCCTGATACGTTTTGGAAACAAGTCCTGCGGACTGATGAAGTTAAAATATAACTTTTTGGCCGCAGTGAGCATGTTTGGAGAAAAATGGGTGCAGAATTTCATGAAGAACACCTCTCCAACTGTTAAGCACGGGCGTGGATCGATCATGCTTTGGGATTGTGTTGATGCCAGTGGCACAGGGGAACATTTCACTGGTAGAAGGAAGAATGGATTAAATTAAATACCAGCAAATTCTGGAAGCAAACATCACACCATCTGTAAAAAAGATGAAGAGGATTGCTTTTACAACAGGATAATGATCCTAAACACACCTCAGAATCCACAATGGACTACCTCAAGAGGCGCAAGCTGAAGGTTTTGTCATAGCCCTCACAGTCCCCGGACCTAAACATCATCGAAAATCTGTGGATAGACCTCAAAAGAGCAGTGCATGCAAGACAGCTCAAGAATCTCGCAGAACTAGAAGCCTTTTGCAAGGAAGAATGGGCGAAAATCCCCCAAACAAAAATTGAAAGACACTTAGCTGGCTACAAAAAACCCTTTTCCTTTTTTGGTTATTTTGAAACTGTAAAAGATGAATATAAAAAAAGTAAAATTACTTAAAATATTAAAGAAATGTGTCATCTTTAATCCTTTTGGAAATCAGGTCTTCTTTTGCTCGCTTAGCTATTCACAGCAACAGAAATTTTGATCAGGGGTGCCCAAACTTTTGCATGCCACTGTAGAGCAAAAATATCACTTCAAAACTTGTAAAAGATTTGCAAAGGCCGACACTGAATAGAAATAAACATACTCCAAAAGTTTCTTATTAACTTTCAGCACATTTACACACCTGTTGGCACAGTGATGGTATTGTTTTCTTTGTAGTTCATGGCACTCCTTTCTGGATGTCTGTCATAGCCAAGCCATAATGGTGAAAAAGTTAAGTATTCTCCTATGTGGATTTATTTTCAATTAATTGAAAAGAGCACACTAACAAAGTATTTCAAGGCTTTTCCCAAACAGATGTTCTGAAGCCAGTACTTCTGTAGGCAGCCGATGGGCAGAGAAGCATTGGGGGATAGGAGCACCGTGCTTTTGCAAGTGATTTTTTTCGGAGATTTCACCCACATATCCAACTACAGTGGACTCACAGAAAATATTCTGGATAGGAGAAGCTAAACAGTTTCCATTTAAATTCAAAATGGAAGAAAATCTAGTTGGACAGAAATTAAAAACGTGATAACAATTTTGACCTGTTGATGGCACTATACGGTTTGAGATAGAGACCCCAAATTTGCTACCATGAATGTTTATATTCTCTCTTGCCAGTGTGCCAAATTTCACAACTATTTTTTATAATGCCATTCCATGGGCTGTAATAGACTTCAGTTGCAGAGAAATAATAATTTTAATATCATAGCTGCAAGCAGCAGTTATGGGGCCAAGCATTGAATTGGCAGCAAGCACACCATACAAAGCACAATGAAATGAAAATACAGAGTGCATATGACGTATAAAGCTAAACCACACAACTTCGAAAGTTGCCCTCGGATCGAACCTGTACCTTTCTGTTTTGCAGTCCTGCGCCCAATCCACTGCATCTCACTGCAACAAGGTTGATAGCCCCTAAAGGGACATACCATGCTGAGAGTCAGCAAAGCCAGGCACAGTGGTCGCCTTTTTTAATAAACAACTTTACAGATCTTAATTGGTTTTCTTTGCCAGATATTAATTATAATAATACTGTGACAGTGCACTCTCTTTGTATCAAAATTGTATACCAAAAACGTGGTGATGTCTCCACAACATTGTTATTGCTGTGCTATTTTTAATAGTAATTAACAGCTGTCGTTGGCAGATACAGTATCTAATATTGGGTCAGGCTAAAGATGGGTTGTGTTGGTTGGGATTTTTGTTTTATTGTGTGTATTATATACTCTTGGAGCATGTTTAATTAGTAATATGCAGGGTTCTGAACAAATGTATAACACTAATAGATTTACATTGCAATAAGATACAATCAGTATTGTTCCTACTGTCAGCATCCCTTCTAACAGTCATTATGAGTGTGCATAACGCAGTGATTATAAACAAATGTACTTGACACAAGTATATGCAGTGTGTGTATATATATATATATATATATATATATATATATATATATATATATATATATATATATATATATATATATATATATATATATATATAGGAAAAAAATCCTAAACCAATGAGGATGTGCATTTCATTTGCCTAAAAAAAAAATTCATTGGTTCTCTTAAGTAAATTATAGTGCTGTGTCTCTATTTTGCATCCCCTTTAAAAACAGCTCTCTGGTCTTATGTAGATTGTCTTCATAATGTATTTCATATTGCTGCAGTTTTTGCCTTTGCATTTAATCTTACGCGAGTTCTCTTATCTCTAATATAATATACAGTACATCACTGAATCTTTGCCTTTGTTTAATTAACAGCTTAACGGATCTTAAGTATTTTTCTCCACCAATTATTAATAATATTAATACTATTGCTGTGACTTGCCGTACACTCCAGTGTGTATACTGTATGTCTGTATATAAAAATGCCTTTGTATACCAAAAATGTGGTGGTGTCTCCACAAAGATATGTAATCGTTATTGCTGTGCTTATTTACAGTCATTAAAAGCTGTGCTGTAGTTAAGTTTAAAGTATCTTATAATGGGTCAGACTGAAGAGGGGTTTTGTTGGTTAGAAATTTTGTTTTATTGTGAGCATTATATAGACTTTTGGAGCGTTTCAATGTCGTCACGTTTAAGGGTTTTGAACAAATTTATAACACAAGGAAATGTACAATTAGATACAATTAAACAGTCATTATGAGTGTGCATTAAGCAGTGATTTTAAACACATAACCGAAGTAAACATTATGCATGGCAGTGGCATACAATCAGTATTGTTCCAAATGCATGTTTTAACCGTTAATATTATTTTTTACACTTTGTTCTTTCTAATTACTCTTCCGACTGTATATTCATAATACTGCCAGTCAACTTGTCCAGCAGGTGCACTGAAATAGTTTGTGAAAATGTCCTGAATTTTTTCTTTCTCATTGAGCAATTTAAAAACAAACTTGACATCGCTGTTGCAGCTTGTGGAAAAGTCATTTTTTTTCTTTTATTTTTCTTGATCTGCTTGTTAGAGAACTCATTTGCTTAAACTTGTCAAGTAGTTCTTATCCATTATGGGTAGAGGAAAGACCAGCTGATATGTGCTTTGCACCCCCTACCATACCGGGGTAAAATTTCTTGTCGATTTGCGCCACCTATTGTAAAGGCGTGATTGTAGTAACGGCGATCATTTGCGTCACTTTCTGTGTGACGCATTGCCTTCAGTGTGCAAAGGCCTTTAAGCTTGAGAAAATTACTGGTCATCCATGTCTTTGTATCATTAATACAGGCAGATAAGGAGTTGATAGGTGAGGGGGCAGTGGGTTTGGCACTAATGTGAAGTTGTGTATCATCAGCATAGCAGTGAAAGTTGAGTCTGTGCCATCAGAATGATGTTGCCAAGGGGAAGCATACAGGTGAGAAAGAGCAGTGGACCAAGAGCAGAACCCCTGAGGGATGCCTTGGGATTGTCGGATTGAAATGTAGTGTTTACAGTCAGAGAGGTAAGAAATTAACCAGGACAGGGCAGTACCAGAAATGCCAACATCAGAGAGGTAAGAAATGGATATGCAATGTGAGATGGTGTCAAATGCAGAAATAAGGCCAAGGAAAACAAGAATAGTGAGGGCACAAGAGTCTGCAACCATGAGAAGGTCGTTAAAAACTTGTATTACATGGCTCTCTGGAATACTCTATTCTGATTGGTCAGTGGCGCGATCAAGTGGTCAGATATTGCTCTGTAACAACCACACATCCGGGGATTTAAACTTAGCAGAGCTGTCTCTCCTGCTTCTCGGCTCACTGTGCTATCTCTACAAGTAAGCTAATAAAATAATTTAAACTCGCAAGTAATCTTGTAATCGGCTGAATATTGAGGAGTCAGATGGACATTTTTTACAAAGTAAACACCAAAAGAACTCTGATGCAAACCGTAGGTTGATTTCAGCTGTTCAGCTATTTATTTGTTCTCACGTAATTACATAATTTCGGCGCAGATCAATGTTTCAAGTCCATTTATTTATTTATTTGCAAGTAGTCTTGTAATAAGCTGAATATTGAGGAGTCAGATGGACATTTTCACAAAACAAACACCAATAGAACTCCGATGCAAACCGAAGGTTGATCCTAGCTGTTCATCGATGTCTTCTCAAATTACATGATTTCAGTATTTTATGTCCATGTTATGACACGGAACCCTGTCAGCAAACATGCTACAAAAGTTTATGTCTAGGGAATACGCTGAACAGGCTCCTACACATAGCATGAAAACACATCTGTCCCTACGTGATGCACAACATGGGAGTCAGTCCTACCAAAATATATGGATGGTTGTGTGTGTGTGTCAGCTAGGAGTCGCCTAGAGAGAAGCTACTCACCTGTTGGCTTGGCGTCGCCCTGGCCCGGTTGCATGCGGCGTGGAGATCGGGTTCCAGGTCCAGCCCCAGTGTAGATACAGTTCAGTTCAGTTTTAAAATGGTGGTGATGATAAAGGTGCAATCAGAAATCATAATGTGACAATTTGTTGTCCAATAAAGGGATAATGATCTGCAGTGACAAGATACAGTACACGTGCGACAGACACCACTTGTCCTAGTTGAAAACCATTCCTCTTTTGTGTCCCTCCCCCAGGACGCACACGCCGCCGCTTCACCACTCACAGGTGACTGACATCATCTGGGCCCCACCTTCTGTGATCATCAGTACTATCCCTAACGACTTCATAACAGTCTATGCATTTATTTATTTGGTTAGTAGCAATGTAGTTAGCGGGATAATTTACAGTCAGTCAGCCGGTTATTGCAACAAAAAAAAAACCCTAACAGGGTGATCAGGACCCCCGCTTCGCTGTCGGGGTTTATTTTGCGATAACTGACTGACTGTACATTTATCCCTTACTAATAAGTACAGTCTTTGTTCTATGGAGTGGGCAGAAACCAGATTGAAAACACTCACACTCTTATTATGTGAGACCATATAGGGTTGTAGCTGAGAGGCAACAACAGTTTCCATTAATTTAGACAGTAGAGGGAGATTTAAAATAGGGCATTCATTTTTCAGATCAGAAGGGTCCGGGCCAGGTTTTTTTTTTTTTTTTTTCTTTCCTGGGGTGACAGCTGCAGTTTTCAGCTCTAGTGGGACAACTACCAGAACTAAGCAAACTTTTGATGTGTTTGATGAGTGACAGACAGTGTTTAAGCAAGGGGGTGGGATGGGGTCTAACTGACAGGAAGTAGAACTAGATTTCTTGATTAACTCTGAAATTGCAGTTGGGGTGGTAAGGGCAAAGTCAGTAAATGAACCAATCGTGAGGTCAGTGAGGAAATCCTAGAATGGGACATGGAGTTGCTCAAGTTCTCTGTGCACTGGTTAGCAGATGGGTTTCGGATTGTGCAGAGTAATGAGGTGTGACACCAGGTCGGTTTGGCCATTTTTAATTTGGCAAGTGGCTTAAATCCAGTTCAGTGAATTGACTGGGAACAGGGAAATATTGTTTCTCTGTTTCCTCTTCTCCTTCCACAGGTCTGATGAACAGGGTTTGCTCTGTTGTTGGTCTTGTGGTTACTGCTGCTGGCTCAGGCGGTGGATGCCGGGCATACCATTTCTTGAGCATGCTGACATGGAATGTCTGTAGTAGCATGCTGCTGGATGGGATGTCGACTTCATACATGACCGGTCCAACTTCCACCTGACCTGCTAGGAACCTTGCCGCTTTGCCAGCTGTTTTTTGTCAGAAGAAGTTAAAGCAACTGGACCTAATCTCCTAGCTCAAGACTGCGGGTTCTGGCTGCTTTGTCATACCACTCCTTTTGACAAGCTTGGGATTTTAACTAGTTAAGAGAAGATTGCAGTGGTCTTCTCTAACTGCTCCCTCATTTTTAGGACATATGAGACGATGTTGGTTCTGCCTGTTTTGTTCGCTGCCTCCCAGGTCTCTCTTAGGGCATCCAGGGGCCCTCTGACTGGGTGAGCGTAAAGGCATTTGAATGGAGATTTTTTTTTTAAATCCGGAATGCACAAAAACGTATACCTGGGCCTTAAGGAGTGCTGTAGCTCCCTGCTTAGAAGTTACTTCTCTGAGAGGATAAGCCTCATGGTATTAGGACTGTCAACTGGGCTGAGAAACTAAAATCGAATTTTTATCTTAAATATTACCAAAATTCAAATAAAATTTGTTTTTTAAAGTCAGCAGATTTTTAAATTAATGTTGTTTCCTTAATCCAAAAGAGGGTGCAATGAATGCTTCAATAGACAGTTCTATGTTAACAGTGGTGCACTGGTGCCACAGTAAAGCACCCCAGTCTCAAGCGTCCTAATAACTGCGATACCACAGTGTTTTTCATTCATTACAGTAGTATGTATGGTAGTAGTAATCCCAGATAGCAGTGTTATTCAGCTGAACTGGTGATGAAGTGGATCAAACTATGTGCCCAGGTCAGGGGCTGTTCAAACAGACAGAGTACAACAGAATGGAACAGAACGCAAGGATCTTGAGACACGTATGTCCAAATTAAACTCCTTTCCTAACAAAGCATTAAAAAAAATCGTAATCTTAAAAATGCTGATAAGCAAGACACAACGGCCAAAGACCTCCACGTAAGGGGCTGTTCACTCTGAACGCTTTTGCAACCATCCAGTTTAGCATTTGTTTTTCTATGTAAACGCACTACACAAATGTCTTTGGTTGTTTCGCCGTGTTTCATTGTTTATTTAGCGTCTTGTGCAGAAGTGCTGTGTTTTTTAGATGCAGTATCAAGTTAAAAAGAACATCAACCTTTTAAAATGTGTCTCGAGACACTTGCTGTCCATTAAACTGTATTAGTCGCACTGTGTCTAGCTTTTTTTTTAGTACAAAAACGTGATTGGTCTGAAATCTTGATCTGTGCTTGGCACACATCCAAAATTAGAATGCAGTTTTAGCATTCAAATGTGTGGGGTTTTTGTTTTTGGTTGTTTTTATTTGACAAATATTCCAATTTCTAATTTTAATTTGACAGCACTACAGGGTATCTGGTGGCATTATTGCAAATGACCAGGATGAGTCCGTTTCCACATCAACCCCAATATGCTCAAATGGTTTGTCAATGACAGGTAAAGGTAACAGTGGTGTGACTAGCTGTAAATTGACACTCTAAGCAGGTCTTGCAGTTCCACTTCTCGTCACTTTGCATCTTTGGCTAATAAAACCTCTTAGAGATACGCATCAGTGTATTCATGAATAGTAACATCTGATTCTGCTAACTCTGGCTCCCCCAGGTCTAGCTCAGCTTGGTCAGTTCTGTCAATAATCCCCTCAACATGCTCTCTACACCTTTCTAGCCTCTCAGCTGTTAGCATAGGCTCTCTCACAGTATCTGCTGCAGAAAAAGGCATCTCTTCCAAGACGTGACAGTCTCCTGGGCTATGAGCTGTACATGGGCTCTTACTACCCCACACTATATTGTACTCTGTACTGGGTCTGGCAGAATGGTCAAATCAGTACCTAGCAAGATGGGAGATTGGTGGCCACACCAACTCTCATGAGGTAGGGCTGGTTGTGTAGCTCTATATAGACATAAGCAGGGTTCCCACATGTCCTGGAAAACCTGGAATTTTGCAATGCGGTTTTCAAGTCATGGAAAACTCATGTAAAATTAGAAAAATACTTAAATGTCCTGGAAAATAATTATTTGCCCTGGAAAATATTATAACTGTTTTTCTGTGTTACTAGCAAGGTTTCCATTACATGCACAAAAACATGGTAATGATCGGACTCTGAATAGAATATGCAAATTTGTATTGTTTTGTCACTGCCGGTGGCTACGCATTGTGAAACAACATCTAAGTTTAAGGGCGTTCACCAAAGAAAACAAAAAAATGCAAAGACCAAAACATGAACGAGTCCTATTTTTACTTTCTGCAATCAAAGCAATTGCCAATTTTTTTCTCTTCCAAATAAATGTTTTCAGTGTTTATTGTGCACACCTCCCATTTTCTTGTGTGGCAAGCCCGTAAATTCGCCCCTCCGTGACGCTTACTGCAACGTGGAGTAAACTTAACTCTTCAAGAACTTTTTTTTTTCTCCCCTTTTCTCCCCAATTTGGAATGCCCAATTCCTAATGCGCTCTACGTCCTTGTGGTGGCGTAGTGACTCGCCTCAATCCGGGTGGCAGATGACGAATCATAGTTGCCTCCGCATCTGAGACCGTCAATCCGCGCATCTTATCACGTGGCTTGTTCAGCGCGCTACCACGGAGACATAGCGCATGTGGAGGCTTCGCTATTCTCAGTGGCATCTACGCACAACTCACCACGTGCCCCACCGAGAGTGAGAACCACACATTATAGAGACCACGAGGAGTTTACCCCATGTGACTCAACCCTCCCTAGCAACCGGGCCAATTTGTTTGCTTAGGAGACCTGGCTGGAGTCACTCAGCATGCCCTGGATTCGAACTTGCGACTCCAGGAGTGGTAGTCGGCGTCTTTACTCGCTGAGCTACCCAGGTCCCCTTCGTGAACTTTTCTAAACTTTACAGACACAAACAGAATAAAAAAAACAGCAGATGCTCCCGATTGTGACTTTCTTTAATTGTTCTGAGTCCAAATACAATGTGATATGTTATATTATCTAAATAATCTTAGATAAAATGCCACTCTACCTCAGACATCCTCGTTATCATCCTGGGGGCGGTCTCTGTGGTTAAATTGGACCAATCACAGCTGTTGTGGTCTGTCAATGCGACGCACAGTAAAATTTTTGAAGAGGTATACGTAAGGCTATGCCGTAAATTCAACGCAGAAGTATAAATCCAAAAAGATCCGTTTGGAAGGCGTGTATCACAGAGTGAAGAGGCGGTCACTGACAGAGATGGCTATTTAAAATATATCTTGATGACAATGTACCAGTAAACACTGAAACTCCTCTCCAGGCTCCCTCTCCACAATTAATATCTTTTTAGCATGACAGAGAAATATAAAAGAGGACAGGGAATAAATACACAGCATGTTTTATTTTTATTTTTTTTGTCGATTTCACAGCGCAACTAGTCCCGCCTCTCCGAGATTCCCATTAGTCAACAGATGCCTGCACCAGAGTGCGTTGCAGCAAAAGTTGAGATGACGGAGCTTCACTATCAGAAACCCTTGCGTTTTCCCTCTCCGTCCTTCCGACGTACCATTACTGTTGAAATCAATGCATTTTCAGCATTCTCTGATGCAACAATCTCCAGTGTGTAGGCGCCCTAATTGATGCTTCGACTCAACTCTTGGGAATTGCTCTTTACAATGACCAAAGGACATTATTGAAACTCAAATTTGTTATTATTAGGCTATTATTGTTGTCTTTTCTGATAAAAGTCATACTTAGCAGTTTAAATACTGTAGGAAAATGATACAGTACATGTGCTTTGTTCTTTTAATGCCTAAACATTCTGCTGAAGTCAGTAGATTTGACATGCAAATTTTAATAAAGGAGAAGGTAAAGACATTATTGATACTCATTATTATTGTTAAACTATTGTTGTATTTTTTTAATGAAAAGTCATGCTCGGCAGTTCACATACTGAACAGAAATTATAGATCTGCTTTGTTCTTATAGTGCTTATTAGGGCTGCCCCCTGATAGTCGACCAAAGGTTAGTCGATGAGAAGAGTCTTGGTCGACCAAGTTTTGACACATAAAAAAAAGAACATCGGTATTACCGCTGGTTGGACGCTAGGTGGTACTATGGGGTAATTTTCATTAAGGAGGGTTAGGGTTAAGCCTACACAATAAAGCAAGACACCTTGATTTCAAACTTAGAACTTTATTTTTTATTTATTTATTTTAACTAAAAATTCAAACGAAACTGGAAAAAATAAGTGCAATTAAAATGTGTGTTGTTCAACTTTTTGAAAGATGTTTTTACAACAGTTGTCAACATCTCTCTGGCAAAGAACCTACTTCATCTGTGCATTCTCTACCAGTCGGGTGTTTCGTTCAACTTCGTGAAAGATTCGTTGTGTGTGAACAAACAAGTTGTTAGCATCTCTCTGGCATAAGATATATATATATATATATATATATATATATATATATATATATATATATATAATTAGTTATATTAGTTGTGCTCAAAAGTTTGCATACCCTGGCAGAAATTGTGAAATTTTGGCATTGATTTTGAAAATATGACTGATCATGCAAAAAACTGTCTTTTATTTAAGGATAGTGATCATATGAAGCCATTTATTATCACATAGTTGTTTAGCTCCTTTTTAAATCATAATGATAACAGAAATCACCCAAATGGCCCTGATCAAAAGTTTACATACCCTTGAATGTTTGGCCTTGTTACAGACACACAAGGTGTCACACACAGGTTTAAATGGCAATTAATGGTTAATTTCCCACACCTGTGGCTTTTTAAATTGCAATTAGTGTCTGTGTATAAATAGTCATTGAGTTTATTAGCTCTCACTTTTTAAATTGCAATTAGTGTCTGTGTATAAATAGTCATTGAGTTTATTAGCTCTCACATGGATGCACTGAGCAGGCTAGATACTGAGCCATGGGGAGCAGAAAAGAACTGTCAAAAGACCTGCGTAGCAAGGTAATGGAACTTTATAAAGATGGAAAAGGATATAAAAAGATATCCAAAGCCTTGAAAATGCCAGTCAGTACTGTTCAATCATTTATTAAAAAGTGGAAAATTCGGGGATCTCTTGATGCCAAGGTCAGGTAGACCAAGAAAGATTTCAGCCACAGCTGCCAGAAGAATTGTTCAGAATACAAAGAAAAACCCACAGGTAACCTCAGGAGAAACACAGGCTGCTCTGGAAAAAGACGGTGTGGTTGTTTCAAGGAGCACAATATAACGATACTTGAACAAACATGAGCTGCATAGTCGAGTTGCCAGAAAGAAGCCTTTACTGTGCCAGTGCCACAAAAAAGCCCGGTTACATTATCCCCGACAACACCTTGACATGCCTCACAGCTTCTGGAACACTGTAATTTGGAGTGACGAGAACAAAATAGAGCTTTATGGTCACAACAATAAGCGCTGTGTTTGGAGAGGGGTCAACAAGGCCTATAGTGAAAAGAATACCATCCCCACTGTGAAGCATGGTGGTGGCTCACTGATGTTTTGGGGGTGTGTGAGCTCTAAAGGCACGGGGAATCTTGTGAAAATTTATGGCATGATGAATGCAGCATGTTATCAGAAAAAACTGGCAGACAATTTGCATTCTTCTGCACGAAAGCTGCGTATGGGACACTCTTGGACATTCCAGCATGACAATGACCCTCCAGTGGTTACAGCAGGAAAAAGTTGAAGGTTCTGGAGTGGCCATCACAGTCTCCTGACCTTAATATCATCGAGCCACTCTGGGGAGATCTCAAACGTGCGGTTCATGACCTGGAGGCATTTTGCCAAGACGAATGGGCAGCTATACCACCTGCAACATTTGGGGCCTCATAGACAAATATTACAAAAGACTGCATGCTGTCATTGATGCTAAAGGGGGCAATACACAGTATTAAGAACTAAGGTGTGCAGACTTTTGAACAGGGGTCATTTCATTTTTTCTTTGTTGCCTTGTTTTGTTTTATGATTGTGCCATTGTTATAACCTACAGTTGAATATGAATCCCATAAGAAATAAAAGAAATGTGTTTTGCCTGCTCACTCATGTTTTAAAAAATGGTACATATATTACCAATTCTCCAAGGGTGTGCAAACTTTTGAGCACAACTGTATATAGATATTGCAATATCCGTCTACATCGGCAACCCCTGGGCTGAGGGATTGGTGAATATTCTTGCTTTAGTGATTTTGCATTGAAAATTAATTATTTAAAAAACGAAAAACTTAAATCAAATACATTTCTAAATTCAAACTGCACTCCAAACAAAACGAAAAAGCAATTAAAATAGTGAAGTGATAAAAGAATAATATATATATATATATTTATATATATATATATATATATACACATACACACCTTTCCATTTACCGTCAGGCAAGAATCCGTCTTCTGACCATTTTCTGATGCAATCACCCCCCCCCCCCCCCCCAAATATATTCAAGTAATTAAATTAATATCATAAACGTGCGACTAGTCGACTGATGGCTTAAATTAACTCCTACTAGTCGACTAGGAAAATCTTTGGTCGGGGGCAGCCCTAAATACTATAAAGACTCTTGGCAGATTTTGGTCGTGAACGTCTCAAAATTATTCCGTGACTCGCTCAGTGTATTAGATTTTCATTTGTTACCACCTAGTGGCATCTCCAGTGTCATGAAACTGAACAAATTTGTGAAACAAGCAAGCCACACCAAAATACCCTTTATTTTTGCTGCTAATTCTACACAGTTGTGCAGATAATTTTCTATACTTGAATCATTAAAATAGCTTAAGTTGGTGCTTTTAGCTTATTCTTTAAAAAAAGAACCCCTGAAAACATGTCCGTGGATCTGTGATTCTCAACTTTTTCGACCCTCATGAGTTTACATCCCTGTGAGTTATAAACTTTAGACAACACTGACAGTCAGACCACTGATTTTTTTTTTTTTTTTTTTTTTTATTATTCACACTGGTTTTGGCATGATTTGGCCTTAATACCTCGGGATGTGAATTAATTTTCAGTAATTCAACAATCGGAGTCTGCTTATACCGCGGTTACAACATGTGGTATGTGGAAAACACGGAATCTAGTCATAAAAATGGCATTAGCAATAAACGACAGAATGTCATGGAATATGACATACTGTATTTGGACAAAAATGAATGTTTGAATGTACAATTAATCAAATTAAAATTGTGAAATGTCCTAGTGTGATAAACTAAAAAAAAGTCTGATTTAATTGAATAAATAAATAATCTGCAAGTGATGCATGTTTCAAAATGAACATGTAGAGCTGGCCGCTCATACACTGAAAACACCTCATCATGATCATCAAATGCACACTTGTGTAAGATGACAGAGAGACAGAGTGCACAGCACATATAGACTATATATTTATTTAATTAAATCACAGCTTTATGGGGATTAATAATCACACTTGGCCATTAAGCAAACTGCTTATCTGGAGGTGAGAATCTACCGTCAAAAACACAGAAACGGCAAAATAAAAGCTAGATTTAAATGGACGCACGTGTTTTTGCTTAAATATTACACTTGTTGGGTGCTTAAAATGTCTTGAAAAATTGCGGCTTATAAAGAGTGGGAACCCTGATAATTCCGTCTCCATGCACACAAACAACTGAGACAGTCTCCTCCTCACTCCATTCTGTTCGTGAGCAGCATCTACAAGTGCAGAGAGTTGTTTGCCATTAAGTAGCACAGTTATAACTGGCTATGAGTTATGTTCAGGGGTAGATGTTTGACTTTGACTGGGTACCCAGTCAATGCTAGTGGTTTTAGGTGGTTTTCACACTGGGCATGTTTGCTGCGGTCCGAATCCAAGTGCGATTGTTCCAGGCACCCCCCCCCCACAGCGTTGGTCTGGTTTCAGACTACTCGTGATTCTGTCAAACCCCGGTGCTTTTCATCATCAACTTGCGTCATCATAAACACGCACATAATGGAGAACACAACGCAGGTCGCTGTATTTGTGTGTATTTTCTATTAATTTGGTGTCATTATGCACACCAGAGTGAGCAACATTTGCGCCTCTGTGCGTCGAATGCCGTAATTCAGCAGTTGTACATGTCCAGGAGAAGACTGTGATATCTGATGATTAGAAAATATCCTTTTTTGAGGACACAGCTGGTTGCATGCTCACTCGTGCACATATATAGAAGGCACCTCACCTCTTCTGTGTCCTGCAACATTCCCCTTTTAATTCATGATTCTTGTGTGTGTTTGTAATTTTACTTCCTGAAAAAGTGTGGACCCAAGTACAGGTTGCTTTCTCACTTATGCAAACCGCACCACAGTTCCATTGCAACCGAGCACAGACCAGCTCCTACAGGTTGTCGGTAATGCCATCTGCTCACCAGACCGCAAAACAGCTTTCACATTACTAACTTTTCATGTGAACCGTGCTCTTTTTTTGGACTAAACTGTCAGTGTGAAAGCCCCCTTAGGCATTTTCAATTGGCAGGGGGGGCTAGCGTGACCAGGGTCTCCACAATTAAAACACACTACATCTGACTTGTCAGAATGTTACACTCTGGTTTAAGACTTATTGTGGGTAGGCTTCAGGATCTTGTTGTCTCCTGTCAGACAGGTGATGAGGTGGATCCCAAAATGGTGTTTATTAAGGTGCAAGCTCAGAATCATATTCTTTGTGAATTGACATTTACAAGGGAATAAATCTGTCTGTTCTCCTCAGGAATGTGCTCTCTTTTGGTCTTACTCTCAGCTAACACTTGTATGGCAGTTTATTAAACATCCTCTTGTCTGTTATTGGTATCCTCCCCACCCAGGCCACACCTCAACCCAGAGCGCACTCACGTCTGTGGCATGCTGTCCCATCGCAACCATAGTGCATTCTGTACAGAATAACCACTCTCAGGTGTTGCACCTTCTCTAACTTTTACAAGTAGGCCATATACTGCAGCAGAATGCACCACTCTAAAAAAAAAATTACAATGAGCAATTAAAATGTACATTATGTGAAATGTCAACATACCCATATATAGAAAGAAGATATGATCTGTTCTGTTGTCACTGTCAAATAAAGTCATCATGACACACAGGCTTGTGAACACACACACACACGTGCATACATCAGTACCCTCAAAACAAGACAGATATTTCCTATATATATATATATATATATATATATACAGTTCATGGCTTCAAAAGTGTTTGAGAAATCATTACCATCTATGATTGCCCTCTTTTAAGAGTTATTTTTAGGTTACATTAATCACTAATAATTAAGCATTTGTGTGGAGATGTCTAAACTCTTTGCTGCTATCGGGTCCTTCACTAACGTATAAAGTGTGTGGAAGGGCAGCCGGTGGAGTTTCTGGTTCCCCCCTAGGGTAAGATAGTGCCCTACTACACAGACTGTGTAATATGCATATAGGGAGTGGCGGTACTGCGTAAAGGCTCTAGAAAATTTACACCTAAAAATTAATGCACATTATTATTTTTTATGTGAAGAAAACATCACGGTGGTCACAAAGATGGTCTGCAGGCCGCCTGTTGAATACCATGATTTTATAATTAATTTCTCTTTGTTTTGAAAATTCTCTCTGTCTCTCACTCTCTGAATGTCTGGTTCACCCAGTTGTAGTCATGCAAGGTGTTGTCTAGGTGTGACAGCAGCCTCTCTGTGTGTGGGTGGGTGTGTGCACAGCACGCTCACGTTTGTCATTGTTTCTTCATGGTGTTTTTTTTTTCTTAAACATTTTAACAACATTAAACATACAGTGATTTGTGTGACCTCACACCCCATTAGTGGGGTCTGTTGTCACACTACAGCCAATTGTAGCCTTTCAGATGTATTTAAACAGTAAAACAATTATTTAATGCAAAACAATGAATGAAAGCGCAAAAATGTAAAAGGTAGCATACAAATATATACAAATTATTTTGGGCAACAAATATTGAAGCTAATAGAAGTGTATACATTTCTAACTTTTAAAACACGTCTTACAACTTGCCTCAATGCAAATGCGACAACTTGCCTAGACATTTATGAAAAATATGCCTGTCCTTAGAACAGTTTTCAACCTTTCAGTTAAAATGATTCTTGCCTGTATGTAAACCAATGTGGTTTTATTGTGCTCAAAACATGGGTGCTAGAGACCATGTTTACACCTGGTATTAACATTGTCCCTGGTGATCTAATCACAAGCCAAATAACTGTAAATGCCTGGTAATGACTAAAAAGCCCTCATAATAAATTTCTGACTGATTGACAAATTCACGTGCAAAATGCATTCTTGTGGATTGTATGCCAATGATTGACTTACAGTGCATTCAGAAAGTATTCAGACCCCTTTTATTTCACATTATGTTACAGCCTTATGTTAAAATGCATAAACCTAAATCTACACTCCATACCCCATAATGACAAAGCAAAAACCAGATTTTTGATAACTTTGAAAATGTATTAAAAAGAAAAAACTGAAATATCACATTGACATATTCAGACCCTTAACTCAGTTCTTAGTTGAAGCACCTTTGGCAGCTATTACAGCCTCAAGTCTTTTTGGGTATGATGCGACAAGCTTTGCACACCTGGGGCCGGTTGCACCAGCTGTGCGTAAGTTCAAACTTAGCCTAGTTGTGGCGTAAATGGGCACTAAGTCACAATTTATGCACTACTAAATATCTGAGCGTTGCAGCATTACACTTAGGTAGAACGTAACCCTATGTATAAACTAAATATTTACGGAAGCCTCCGACCAGGCATAACGGATGGAGTAAAAAAGCAGACTGATACTTTATGACATCATTGAGCTCATGTTTTGCGTGACAGGCATCAATCATTTCTACATAAATCATGATGTTGACATTTACGAGAGAGAGAGAAAAAAACAACAACGTACTTTTAAGCGGCTATTTAGCATGACACCATTCTAATGGTGCAGTTTTCAGGGTGTGTCACCCAGTGTCAAGTTTCAATGCATTCAAAAATATATATAGGATATTAAAATGAATAAAATGTCTGTTTTTCCAGCCTGTTGTATTAGTATTTATTTATCACCCCTCATTTATTTTAGATACAGTTCCTATAATATTGTTATTTACATAGGGCAAATATACTATTTATCAAATCTACTTTTATTACGTATCATATTTTAATGGGGATTTAATTTATTACAGCTGACAGTTACATGAGCAAACAAGGTTTGAACATCAACCATAACAAGATCAAATTGAAGTTCACAGCTTTTTAACACTTCTGTGTATATATTTGAAGGCTGCTTATTGGATAAATATAGGTAAACGTCATAATATGCGACGACGCATTACTTTATGGACAGCTTACGACCTACTATTTAAGTCTTGCCTTAAGAACAGGTGGTGCAACCAAATTAAGTACTGACTTAGTTACAAACCAACTAGTAGTTACTAAGCCCTTAGTGTGGACTTTACGTCCTAACTTACATTAGAACTTACGCACAGCTGGTGCAACCCTACCCTGGATTTTGGGATTTTCTGCAACTTTTTTTTCTGTAGATCCTGTCAAGCTCTGTCAGGTTGGATGGGGACCCCCAGTGGACAGCCATTTTCAGGTCTCTCCAGAGATGTTTGATTGGGTTCAAGTTTGGGCTCTGGCTGGGCCACTCAAGGACATTCACAGAGTTGTCGCTAAGCGTTGTCTTGGCTGTGTGCTTAGGGTCATTGTCCTGTTGGAAGGTGAACCTTCGGCCCAGTCTGAGGTCCTGAGCGCTCTGGACCAGGTTTTCATTAAGGATATCTCTGTATTTTGCGGCGTTCACCTTTCCTTCAACCCTGACCAGTCCCCCAGTCCCTGCCGCTGAAAAACACCCCCACAGCATGAGGCTACCACTACAATGTTTCACCGTTGGGATGGTATTGCACAGGTGATGAGCGGTGCCTGGTTTCCTCCAGACATGGTGTTTGGAATTGAGGCCAAGCAGTTCAGTCAGACCAGAGAATCTTGTTTCTCACAGTCTGAGATTCCTTTAGGTGTTTTTTTGTGTCTTGCACTGAGGAGAGGCTTCTGTCTGGCCACTCTGCCATAAAGCCCAGATCGGTGGACTGTTGCAGTGATGGTTGTCCTTCTGCAAGTTTCTCCCATCTTCACACATGATCTCTTGAGCTCAACCAGAGTGACCATCGGGTTCTTGGTCACCTCTTTTACCAAGGCCCTTCTCCCCTGATTGCTCAGTTTGGCTGTGCGGCCAGCTCTGGGAAGAGTCCTGGTTGTTCCAAACTTCCATTTAAGAATTACGGAGGCCACTGTGCTCTTGGGAACCTTCAATGCAGCCACATTTTTTTGTAGCCTTGCCCAGATCTGTGCCTCGACACAATCCTGTCTCTGAACTCTGCAGGCAGTTCCTTTGACCTCATGGCTTGGTTTTTGCTTTGATATGCATTTTCAGCTGTAAGACCTTATATAGACAGGTGAGTGCATTTCCAAATCATGTCCAATCAATTGAATTTGCCACAGGTGGACACCAATCAAAGTTTAGAAACATCTCAAAGATGGTCCAGAGAAATGGGATGCACCTGAGCTACATTTCAAGTGTCATAGCAAAGGGTCTGAATACTTATGTCAGTGTGATATTTCTGTGTTTTGCTTTGTAATTATGGGGTATTGAGTTGATGTGATTTTTATAAAAGCATTTTGGCATAAGGCTGAAACAACAAAATGTGAAGAAAAAAATGAAGGGGTCTGAATATTTTCTGAATGCACTCTGTTCAATAATATGCAAGTAAACAATATACTGGATTCTACAGCCGCTTTTTCTGTTGTCTTATCAGTACTTAACTCCTCTGCCACAAAAATTTAATGCATTTTAATTATCTGAATTTTATTTATAATATTTTAAGCAATATCACACGAGCAAGAGTGCAATATGGCCCTACATCAGAACTGCTGTGATTCAGCCGTAAGCACGAGGCTGCTGGCTGAGTGCCGTAGATAATTACAGCAGTGCTGATTTAGGGCCATATAGCACGACTGCTAGTGCGTTATTGCTTATATACAACAGTTTAATGAACAAGTAAATAAAAAAATAAAAAAAGGAAAAACTGAGTGCGGTCACAAAAAACGCATTTGTGCATGGAACTACTTTCTTACGCGACAGATCAGAATCTGCCGTTGATGGTTCAAACCAAATGATGCATCTAAGCCTCTCAAAAACGTCACTTTAGAACTAGTATCACAGCTTAGGCTGTTTCTAACAAGTTATTGGAGAAACAGGAGTGTGTGTGTGTGTGTGTGTGTGTGTGTATTTTATTTTTTTTCCTGTAAAGCTGCTTTGAAATGATGTGTGTTGGGAAAGGCGTTATACAAATAAAAATAACTTGACTTGTGTGTGAGAGAGAGAGAGATGGAGTGTGCGCGATCACCTGTCTCTGTTGCCTCTCCCTAGCAAAGATGCTGTAATGTGTTAGTCAGCTTTCTGAAGATAATGTTTTTTGGTCAAATGCATCCTGTTTTCTCTGTGGAAAAATAGCCGTCCAAGTGGGGGTATTCCTCCCTATTTCACGCTAGCCAGTGCGCAAGAGTTATTCACTATAGAAACTGCAATCTCCTCTGCCATTTTGAACAATATGTCCTCTCCAATGTTGAAACTCCGTTGAGAGGTAAGCACCTTGAGTTTGTGTAATTAATCAGTCTGTTGTGTCTCTCAGCTGTGATGAGCCTTAATGCTGAAGTTGTTAGTTTAAAGCAGTTTAAAGTTATTTCCCAGCTTTAGTAGTGTAGTAGTAATCCGAGAAATCACGGAGTGCCGGTGAATGAAAATACTGACTGACTGGCGAAGCATGTCGCCTCAGCTGAATTATTTACACACAAAAATTGTCTTTTGCTGCCACCTGCTGGCTAAAATCTGCGATGTCACAAAAATAAATGTAAAGAGATAAACCTAGCTTTTTACACATCTGCACTGCTCTTACACTTTAGTTTAGAACAGCACGAACACAAGCGGAGTGATACATCAGTGAAGTGTCCGAGTGCTAATGTTCTGAGATCAGTTCTCATGGAATGTCTCTTGTCCAGTCAGTTTCGAGGACCGGAATTAACTGCTGTGTGTGTGTGTATTTATCTCTCTCTCTCTCTCTCTCTCTCTCTCTCTCTCTCTATATATATATATATATATATATATATATATATATATATATATATATACACACACACACACATATATACACACACACACACACTACTGGTCAAAAGTTTTGAAACACTCATTCTTTATTATAATTTTTTTCACATTTTAGAATAATAGTAAAGTCATTAAAACTATGGAATAACATAAATCAGCATCTTCAAAGTAGTCACCCTTTGCCTAGAATTTTCAGAAATGTACTCTTGACATTTTCTCAACCACCCTGGGATACTTTTTAAACAGTATTGAAGGAGTTCCCATCTATATGCTGGGCACTTATTGACTGCTTTTCTTTATTATTTGGTCCAAGTCATCAATTTCAAAAACTTTTTTTAAAATTTTTTTTAAATTAAATTTTAGATTTATAATGAAATAAATTAATATGGTGGCACAATTATATTTTTGTCTACGAAACTAATTTCAAACATTTAAGCATACGCCTTCAGATCAAAAGATTTCATGAGATCATGAGAAACATTTCGGTCAAGTGTTTCAAAACTTTTGACCAGTAGTGTATATATATTATATAATATATATATTAGTAAATATTTAAAGAAAGATAACCATTTATAATTATTTCATCATTACATAATCATCATCATCAACATAAAGAATTATTGTTATTTGAGGGGCTTTCTCAGCAAATATTTATATACACGATTAATTCAAATTAATTAATCGGGACGTCATGTAATTGATTAAAAATTTTAATCGATTGACAGCCATAGTAATGACATTTAAGATGAGTCTCCTTGTAATTGGATTTCATCAAGGGGAGAATCTCTGATTACCATGACATTGTCAGTGTATCACTGACATTGTATATATGTCACTGACATGCCATCAGTGTTGAGTAGATTATTTTAATACCTATGCATTATTACATTGTATTTAGTCTCGGGACCATTAAAGCAGTTGTCTCAGTCGGGAGCATCTGCTGTTTGTGTTTCATGAAGTTACAAGCAAAATGCCACAAAACATTTCTGTTTACAGCTTATAAACTCTAAAAGCTTTTTTCCTGTGGGCCTTTACTTGATATTAATTTTATATGTGAGTGAAATATGTTTTGTATTCTACTCGCAAACCTTCCGATCGGCACAATGATTTGACGGTATGTTTGACAGTATGTCAGCAAATTTAAAAGCACCTGGTTCGAGTTGGTTATATTGCCCATATGCATTGTGAAGTCTTCAAAATGACACCCATTTTGTGTTATTAATGCGAGTAGTTAATTTGACTTTCTTTTTCAGCACAAAATGTCAGTAGTATGCCAAAATATTTAAGTATTATTAAGCGACTCGAGCAATCATACAGAAATTTCCTCATTTATTTTCTGCCTACAATGCAGGCAACATATATAATAAATAATATGTACATACATTTTAACATGTACATTATAACACATACTTTGAACTCATTTTTGATGCTACAATAATTTAACAAATACTTTTGAATCCAGAAATTACATTACTTGCATTGCTATTGTTTATTTATGTAACATAGTTAGCATTTTGACTGTGTACTCACAGAATGACACAGATACACCAATGCAGAACTATAAATGCAAACCAACGCATTGGCCACTTCGCAGAGCCTATGCCGTAAGTTCGACGTAGAAGCATAAATCAGCTATAACTGTTCATTTGGCACATGCATTTGAGTAGGATAATCTATACCATTTTGACATTGTTGCTTAAATACATTTAAGAAAACTTAATGAATCAAAATGTGAATTTGTGATTTTTGTGTTTTACTCTCTTTTTGTCTGTTACTAAGTGAAATAAAAGACACTTAAAGGCAGTGTAATTATAGCCACCTGGTTAGTATCAGGTCTGTGTGCGCAATTCCACAAACCTCCCCCTCTCTTCCGAAAACACTCAAAGATTTACCAAACATGTATATCTGTGGTAGGCTGATTTAGAATGGAAAAAAAAGAAAGAAATAAAATAGAGGGATCAATAAATTATGAACGATTTACAGCCTTTACCTTGATTAATACAGCGCATCCGGAAAGTATTCACAGCGCTTCACTTTTTCCTAATTTTTTTATGTTACAGCCTTATTCCAAAATGGATTAAATTCATTATTTTCCTCAATTCTACAAACAATACCCCATAATGACAACGTGAAAGATGTTTGTTTGAAATCTTTGCAAATTTATTAAAAATAAAAAACAAAAAAAAATCACATGTACATAAGTATTCACAGCCTTTGTCATGACACTCAAAATTGAGCTCAGGTGCATCCTGTTTCCACTAATCATCCTTGAGATGTTTCTACAACTTGATTGGAGTCCACCTGTGGTAAATTCAGTTGATTGGACATGATTTGGAAAGGCACACACCTGTCTATATAAGGTCCCACAGTTAACAGTGCATGTCAGAGCACAAACCAAGCCATGAAGTCCAAGGAATTGTCTGTAGACCTCCGAGACAGGATTGTATCGAGGCACAGATCAGGGGAAGGGTACAGAAAAATTTCTGCAGCATTGAATGTCCCAATGAGCACAGTGGCCTCCATCATCCGTAAATGGAAGAAGTTTGGAACCACCAGGACTCTTCCTAGAGCTGGCCGCCTGGCCAAACTGAGCGATCGGGGGAGAAAGGACTTAGTCAGGGAGGTGACCAAGAACCCGATGGTCACTCTGACAGAGCTCCAGCGTTTCTCTGTGGAGAGAGGAGAACCTTCCAGAAGAACAACCATCTCTGCAGCACTCCACCAATCAGGCCTGTATGGTAGAGTGGCCAGACGGAAGCCACTCCTCAGTAAAAGGCACATGACAGCCCACCTGGAGTTTGCCAAAAGGCACCTGAAGGACTCTCAGACCATGAGAAACAAAATTCTCTGGTCTGATGAAACAAAGATTGAACTCTTTGGCCTGAATGGCAAGCGTCATGTCTGGAGGAAACCAGGCACCGCTCATCACCTGGCCAATACCATCCCTACAGTGAAGCATGGTGGTGGCAGCATCATGCTGTGGGGATGTTTTCAGCGGCAGGAACTGGGAGACAAGTCAGGATCGAGGGAAAGATGAATGCAGCAATGTACGGAGACATCCTTGATAAAAACCTGCTCCAGAGCGCTCTGGACCTCAGACTGGGGCGAAGGTTCATCTTCCAACAGGACAACGACCCTAAGCACACAGCCAAGATAACAAAGGAGTGGCTACGGGACAACTTTGTGAATGTCCTTGAGTGGCCCAGCCAGAGCCCAGACTTGAACCCGATTGAACATCTCTGGAGAGATCTGAAAATGGCTGTGCACCGATGCTCCCCATCCAACCTGATGGAGCTTGAGAGGTCCTGCAAAGAAGAATGGGAGAAACTGCCCAAAAATAGGTGTGCCAAGCTTGTAGCATCATACTCAAAAAGACTTGAGGCTGTAATGGGTGCCAAAGGTGCTTCAACAAAGTATTGAGCAAAGGCTGTGAATACTTATGTACATGTGATTTTTTTAAAAAAAAAATTATTTTTTTTTTTATATAAATTTGCAAAGATTTCAAACAAACTTTCATGTTGTCATTATGGGGTATTGTTTGTAGAATTTTGAGGAAAATAATGAATTTAATTTAATAAGGCTGTAACATAACAAAATGTGGAAAAAGTGAAGTGCTGTGAATACTTTCCGGATGCACTGTATGTAATTATGTAATCCATTACAAAGTAACTAATCTTATGTAAGATAAACATATAAAAATCAAATTATAAATGCTTGTTTTTGTAATCTGATTAAGTAATCCAGATTACATGTAATCTTACTACCACAAGTGTCAGTGTATTGATGCATGTTAAGAAAGCACAAAGTTGGCGTTCAGTTACTGTTGTTCTCATATGTAGTGTACTTCAACTTTAATCTCAGATTTATCCAAAGCAAATTATCTGTGTCACTGCAATTCTGTATATTTATGAGCTTTTCTGGATTTTTAGATCAGCCTTTTAAAGGTTTAAACCCTTAATTTAGTACAATGGTTGGTTGACAGGTGAGTAGCCTGTCCTTATACCTGCATTTATTTTTTATACCTGTCTTAATACCTGGACCTTGTTTATACCTGTATTTAGAGCTGTGCTTTTGTGATTGCATCATTAAACAGAAACAGATTTTAATATTATTTGTGAACAGGGTCTGTGGGTACTTTCTCACCAGGGTCCCCACTTTGTCTTAGTTTCTTATTCCTAAGAAATCTGACTGGTGCTTTATGCATTTTTTTTTTTTTTTAAACTGGCATCTTGGTGTGTAGAAAGAAATGCCAAAAGCCCATGCCCCCATTTTTGACGTTCCTTTTAAAAAAAAAAACAAGTTTTTATTTGCCTAGTCTCGTGTATAGAGCAAGAATGCTCCATAAACCTGTTCTGTTACATTGCTGATAAACCAGCTATGCATTTTTGCCATCTTTGCTTTCATGCTGGTCTTTCATCCTCAACACACTTTTGTGCTGTTTGTGACTGTGGTGGTCTACCATATTACTTAGTAATCCATGTTTGCTTAAGAGTTCTTGTACTGGTGTTTGTTTAGTCAATGTAAAATTTAAAGTATGTGACCCTTTGGTTTCACTTCTTTTGCTACTTGACACCGTTTTTGTTAATGTACACTGGTCAGATCTTTTCAACGTGATTTACTACACTCGAAATGCAGATACAGTCCCCCTAAACCACGAGGTTAAAGATATTGACAATAGTATTGGTAGAGCCAAATTACGATCAAAAGTGGAAAGTGATGTTTGCATGACTTTATTACTCCTTTTGTTGCTTTAATTTTACTGTGGAATGTTTACATGCAGAATTGCTTTTTCATCTGTCTGCTTTGGATCTAAGAGATGTGAAGAATGCAAGCTGCTCGCCAAATGCAATTTCTGCGAAGACGGGCAGCAATTAGCAATTACTGTGTTGACCAGAGTAAATGTTTTCCACTCTTGGAAATGATGATTGTGCAATAGTCAAGCAAATTATATGTCATCAATATTGGCCCACTTCGGCTAATTAGACCGACTTCCTGTCACATCAACTGCGTATTCTGGGGTGGTTCCTTGGTGTGCACCCAATTTGGGAAATTGCTTTCACACCAGCCAAGTAAACGGAATCTTATGGCAATTGTACTCTGGTCCGCACCAAATTCTTGAGCTATAGAGCTCAAGCAGTTTAAGGAAGCATTTGGGAATGCTTATTGTCTATATCAGGGCTAGTCAACTGGCAGCTCGTGGTTCAAATCCAGCCTGCTAGTCATCTGTTTCTGGCCCTCTGGCTGATTTTGATGAAATCTTCTCAGTCTGAACCACCAGACTGCGCTATGCGCAAAACTCACCGTTAACATCTCTCAGCGGCGCGCGCAACAACTTTCAGTCAGTTATCCCGACCTGCGCATGTTTGAGCATTTCTGGCCGTGGTTCAGTTATAATGCTTTCCAAAACATGAACCAGGACTGTTTTTAGGTGAGCATGCATGATTGTGTCTTAATTTTATCAAATCTATTTCAGATCTACAGATATAATAAATTTAAACAGAGAGGTCCGATCCTGGATGCTGATTGGTAAATAGCCATGCTTTATTCACGATAAAGAACTTCTACGACCCCTTCACCAAGCTCCCAAGTCCGGCCCACCAATCATCTTTATCTGGTCCTCTGTCTGATTTTGGTAAAACCGCCTCGCAGTCTGATTATCAGAGTGCTCTCAATGCTAAACTTGGTTGTGAGTTTAACAAGACTCAGTGGTGTTTGCAACAGCATTTAGTGGTCATCAGTTAGCGCACAAACCTGGACTGGAGCACGTGTTTAAGTTTTTCTGGCCAAAGTTCAGTCACACTGCTTTAAATTCAAAAACTGAAAAATACACTACCGTTCAAAAGTTTGGGGTCACTTGCCTGAAATGTTTCTCATGATCTTAAAAATCTTTTGATCTGAAGGTGTATGCTTAAATGTTTGAAATTTTGTAGACAAAAATATAATTGTGCCAACATATAAATTTATTTAATTACATAACTAAAATTTTATTTAAAAAAAGAAGTTTTTGAAATGGATGACTTGGACTGAATAATTAAGAAAAGCAGCCACAAAGTGCCCAGCATATAGATGGGAACTCCTTCAATACTGTTTAAAAAGTATCCCAGGGTGATACCTCAAGAAGTTGGTTGAGAAAATGCCAAGAGTACATGTCTGTAAAATCTAGGCAAAGTGTGGCCACTTTGAAGATGCTAAAATATAACACAGTTTTGATTTCTTTTGGATGTTTTTAGTCACAACATAATTCCCATATTTCCATTTCTATTATTCCATAGTTGTGATGACTTTACTATTATTCTAAAATGTGAAAAAAATAAAGAATGAGTAAGTGACCCTAAACCTTTGAACGGTAGTGTATATAACAACAGCAGTTGTTATAAAACAAAAGAGAAATCAAAGATGAAAAGCGATCCTTCAAATAAAATGCACAGAAATGTTCTCCATATTCTCTTATTCTCCATGCTTTGTGCTAAACGGACATGTCTAATCTGTTCAGGGTCTGTAGTGCTCGTAAAAAGTGATGAAGTGAAGTGCCATTGAACGTGCATAAATCCTGACTATGTTTGGTTCTGTATACAGTTGCGAGTCAGCGTTTTCAATCCAAAATCTGTTTTTTCTCTGTTTACCAATGATTATTTGCACAAATATATGGCTTCTGCACTGGCTCCTATGTGCAAATTCACAATATTTGCAGGAAATATTTTTCCCTCACAGAATGGGAGGATATAATAGAGAGAGGAAGAATAGACATTTTCTCTTTTTTCAAAAAGAAAATGTTATCTATTAAATAATTTTTATGTGAAATGATAGTTCTATACTAGATAACCATTGTTTTCTTAGTGGGTTGATATTGTCAAAGATCTTGCATCAGCAGATCTAAATGTTCTTCCTCAGTTTTCATGATTTGTAAATAATACCCCGAAATGTTAAAATATTCAGTATATCTTCATAATGTCTTCATATGTGTTCAGTGACATCTGTAAAAGGAACTTATGGCCAGACCTTAAAAAAAAAAATGTAAACTGAAAATCGCTGACCATTTTAATGTAAATGAACACACATTATTAAGGATATCTAATTTTCTATGTTAATCTGTTACTTGCAATGAAAGTGCTAGCTAAGATAAATATGGAAAAATGATTGCCCTATGTAAGTTTTCATCTGGATAATCAGGCCCCCTCAAGAAAGTAGTTGAAGAGCCCTGGTCTATACACTTTGTTAATAAATGCAGGTATCCTGACTGTTACTGTTATACTGTTCACAGGCTGATAATGAGGAGACGAAGGAGCGTTTGTATGAGAGTCTGCTTGCAGAGTGTAGAGACACCATTCAAGCCATCAGAGAGGAGCTCCGGACTGATGTGGTGAGAGATGCACTACTAACAACTCACTTAACAGGACCAGTATGATTCAAGTGTTTCACAGTAAGAGGTATTCATTAAGGAAGTAAAACTGCATCAGAAACATCAATCTGATAATGAAAATTTAAAGCATAAACAGTATTTAATATTCAGTTATAATGTATTGGCGTTTATTGTCCAAAATACAGTTATTGTCCTATTTTAATTCTGACAAAATAATGTATTCAAACTGAATTATTTCAGACATTGGGACCCATTTTAAGAGTGCTATGCCTTAAACATAGCGCTATACAATATGCGCAAAGTAAGTGGGCATGACCATGAAGTTTTGACTTTTTCTTGCAAGCAAGCATTAAGTCTAGGCACATGTGGGTTGGTGAAATAGTGAGCGCAAAGCGCTGATGGGCTGGGTTGAATGCAGTTTAATTCAGAGGTTTTTCTCCGGTTATTGCACCGTCATTCCAATGCTATGATTTTAGCAATGAAATACCACAGATTTGGAGGATGTTTGTGTTTCCTTCTACCTCAAGACCGCGATGTACAGTATGTGTTCTCTTATCGGCCTGTATAACCTGCGGTCTTGACGGTATTATGGAACACTTGATGCATTGCTGCTCTCCCATTGTTTGTTTTGTAATGCATATTTGTTATATGTTTCTCTGTTTAATGTTTCATTTCTGTACAGCATCCTTGATTATTATTATTGTTAATATTCATATTGAACTACTGACACACAAATCATGGTATTAAAAGTGATTGCTCTTTAAATCATCTACTAGTGGAATTCAGACTTTGCACTGAGATTAAACATGCTTCTTAGACGTGCAATGACCTTATTCTCATTAACATAGAGTACACCCACTGTTTGTGGGCATACACCCACAGATGGCACAAACACTCCCACCCACTTCCACTTGCTCTTTAGGTTGGCACGAAAATTGCACTTATAATTGGCGCTCTTATGAAAATGCACATTTGTTGTGTGTTGCACTGCGCCTAGCGTGGTCACAAAAAATAGTCTAGTAATGAATCATAAACTGTTTTTGTTTTCATAAATCGATGTGTATTTGACATGACATACTTTTGAGACATTTTGGAGTATACCATGTCCTGCTGTGTGACATGGTATACTACATCTAAAATTATTTTTCACAGCATTTTGATAATTAAAAATTATTATTATTTCTTCATATTGAGAGGACATGGAATATTTGTACTTTTAAAAAATGAATGCGTCGCACTTCAGCACTATTTAAAATGAACTAATGAAGGTTCAAGGACATGTTATTAGTGTAATCTACCCAAATATTTATACTCTTAGTAATCTCTGATCTAGGAATACTCTTCCTCTATCTCTGTAATCCTAATCTGGATCCATGTGGATATGTACAGCTGATCCCACATCTTCACCATTGAGTTTGATACACATGACCCTGTGTGCATCTAACAGATTCGTGTAGAACTGTCTATTTAAACAGGGATGTGTGTTTTGCTATAATAGAAACAGAGAGAGAGGGCTGCAGACAGTGCTGAGAGTGGCAAGGTGTCTAATCTGCAGTACCTACACAGGTTAGTAATAAACATTCAGTTGTCATTTCTGCTGTACAGCTGTACTTTGATGACACTGAAGCATGTTTTTATGTTCATTTGCATGTAGTTACCTGACATATATCAAGCTGTGGACTGTAGTGAAGAGGAATGAGAGCATGGCTCACGTGTTGCAGGCTAAACTGAAGGAACCACAGACTGATGAGAACAAGAGAGGACCAAGACCACAAGACCTCATACGACTCTATGACATCATCCTGCAGGTTCAGAGCACAACCACACTCTTCATACAAAGCCTTTGGCAATGAGCTCATTCTGTGATGTAATTCTGCATCTCTGACAAAATCATATCTGAGACTCTTAACCTCAAGACCTGATATAATTTAAAATATCACAATAGTACAATAATATCGCTATTGGGATTAGGACCTTTGTATTACCATATTTCCCAAAAATAAAGATGTATCTGGTTATAAGTTGCAACTATTCAAAATCATGTTGTTTAGAAAAAAGAAATTTTTTATACAGAGGTTGCAAGTGGCAGACGTTAGGACGTAGGAGCAGCCAACATTCTTTTCAGCTGCATGGCATGTCAAGTTGTGTTCTCTGAAGATAATCTACACATCGGATCACGTTGTATTTTTGGCTCGAGAGCATGTTTATGTATATTTTTCATGAAAAATTTAACTCTAAGATGCAGGCCTATACAAAAACAGCTTTTATCCTGTCTACACCGGACACGAGTGTCGTGTCAAAATTAATAGAACCCCATTATAATTAATGACGCTGTCAACACTGGAAGCGTTCGTTGTGGCGCGCCCGTCACGCCGACATTAAACAGATGTACAAATGATGGTACATAAATACATAAATCAACAATATATAAAAACACAATACATAAAAACAGTCATTTTCAACAATTACAATGATAAGATTTTATTTTAAATTTTATTGTAAATTTTCATTGTTCTAATTCATTAACTATTCATTGAAACATCATTTTATGAGGATGTGAGGAGTTATGATTGAATTTGTTTAGAATTTGTTAGCACAGTGATGGTGGACAGGATATTTAAACTGGTTGCATACAATACTTTGCAAATGCTACTTTAACCTCCTGAGACCCGGATGAGATTTCTGTGTGCATTTTTCATTTCCCTTTATGTTATGCAACTAGTAGCACCTGATAACCATGCAAACTGAGCAATTTCTTAGAACATAAAATAGTTTGATTAATGTATGTCCTCATATAGGGACAGCCAGTCTATGATTTATTATTTTTAATTAAAGCTGCACTTCGTAACTTTGTGCTCTCTAGCAACATCTGTGGTTGAAATTTAAAATTGCAAGCAATTTGTAGAAGAACACTTCACCGTCCATCATGTTTTGACACTGCTCCTCTGGCGGATGAATCTCATGATTTGAGTTTATCACCTGTGTGTAATCACGACTGGAAGATATTCAGAGCCGGAGTCATAACATGCTGCTTTCATGTTGATATTATTATGTTATACGATTAAACATTTAAAAATGAAATATTACTTGCTTTGATGAGATGAACAACACTTGAATGAATGTTACACATATAGCTCTTTTATGACACTATACTCGAAGCGCTTTTACATAGAGAACATGGGATTCTCCTCAATCATCACAAGTTACCTGTATATTTATTCGTGTTTTATCTACTATTAATGTTTGTATTATAACCTCCTACACTTATCAAAATTGATAAGAAAAGAGGTGGAAAAAAGAGGTGAAACTCGATATGGCTGATACGAGTTTTACATTATGTACAGCCCAGTGTAAATCTCTTCAACGCAATCACTGACAAAAACGTTCGTTGACGAAGGGTTCTTTGATTTCATCAATGATAACGAAGATGAGATGAAAAAGGTGCATTATGATGATAATTAAATTATTTTATTAAAGCATACTGATGATTTAAATATGATGATAAAAATATTGCAAGATATTAACAGTGCAAGATATAAACAGAAGAAGAAACATCTTGAGAATCTGTTCATAGAAGAAAATATTAGATATGGATTCATCTAATTCAACAATCCAGTATATTGGGGATTTCTCCGCTTGAGCTGCGTGAGTTGAACGCGCTAACACCAGCAAAATGAACCTCTTTAAAACTGGTTAAATAACTCCTTCAAACGCATCCTATACATGAGGTTCATCAGTATATCCACAACATTTATGGAACAACTTGCATCTGCAGTTAAGCGAATGAACATGTGAACTTCAACTAAATGACGCGCTAGTCAGAATATGCGTAACTTGCGTTGTGAATATGCGGTTTCCATGAGAAATACGCAACACGTGATATAATATGCGTTCACGGAAAATGAATACGTCTAATTCAGAATACAGTGAGCTAACTTCTAAAAAGTAGCTAATACTTCAGTCTACATTATTTCAGGAGCTCAGGTATGTACATTTATAGGCCTACTGTAAGTTTGTTAAATTTTTACAATATAAAATGTTTATACATTTTTTCTTAATGTTTGAATATTTGAATAAAGTTTGGTCTGTTACAGTTTGAAACTTTTTTGTCCATTTTGCGTGTCATCAATTATTTTATTTTCGTTGACTAAAATTTTGTCATTTTTGTCAGAGTAAAACTGACTAAAATTTATGAATATGCCTATGACATGATGAATTATTGACTATTTTTAAAGGACATTTTAGTCAAAAGACAAACTATGACTAAAACGAAAAATTTAACACTGGTACAGCCTCAGTTAATAAGCAAGTGAAACTGTAATAACACTGTAAACTAAAATCATAAAACATGCAATAATGATGGGGATAATATATACTTTATTAAACATGAAAATAATATGTTTAAATATGCAATATAACAATTACAAGAAGTCAATTTCAGAAGTCATACATATTAGTAAACATGCACAGTAACTTCCTCCGACAACGTAGATGCATCGCGATCGGTAAACACACAGGTAATGTTTGATTCATAAAAGCATGACAACCCTACCAGACAAAATACTGTATCCAAGCATTATAGCAGGTAAACAACTTCGCTAAATGGATAACAAATAAACATCCATCCGGACTGCAGCGATGCTCTCCTTAATTGTGTGATTGTGACTGACTGAACTGAACAGTGTCCTCCTCAGCCGGAACACGTGACAGACAGTACTTCTTCCTGTGTTTACGGACATGACGTAATGACGCAAGGAGAAGCGACATGAGCCAGCAATTTTGCGCCAAATCCGAACCGACAGAGCAAAATAAAAATAATTTTGATAGACTTACTGTAATGTATCGGGGTAAGGACATTGTTTTGAACACTGACTGTTTATGTGCTTAATCAATATATATATTATATATTTATAATATAAATTACCATAATTTGTACATAGTGCAGCTTTAATACATGCTATGGAAATTCAGCTATGTGTATCAAATTATTACAATGTTTTCTCTACTTTGGCAACAAAATCTCAATTATCTCTCTGCATTTTCAAACAAACAAGTAGTAGCCAGTGCTGTATCATTTGAAAAATAAAAAATTAGCTATAAAGTCCCATGATTAACAGTGTGCTGGCTCGTGATACATCACTGACATTTTTAAATCACATGAAACTACAGATGTAAAAACTATTTATTTATTTTTATTTTATTTTATTTTGTTTTTTATCTGGTTTTTAACTAGATGCACTTTTGGTTTGTCTACTAACAAAAGCATTTATCTGAAAGAGTCTCTTGATTTGAGGACAGTGGGTTTAAATGAATTGAAATTATGCATAGGTTACGGGGAAGCCAAAATTCAATGTCCTTAAATGAGGACTCGGCGTCACACTAGGTTAAAAAGCCACTTCCGTTTCTATGACTGAGGTTTTCATCTGTTTGTGTGTAAGCATATGTACTGTAAATTGGTGTGCAGTGTGTTTGACCAGAAATTCAACAAAATCTAATGAACATTAGCCAGCTAGAGAACTTTTACCTTGGTGACATTTAAATCACCAAAACTTTAAAGGCAGATGCTATTTGCACTCTGGTGCAAATAATGGTATATGCTATTTACACCCCAGTGCAAGTAGTTGCAGATATTATTTGCACCCCAACCCTGGTGAAAATAATGGTCGATATTATTAGCACCCATATTTAAATACTAACATGCAGTATATGGGCATCACTGCAGCATGTTTATTGTGTTTAATTAGAGTCCCACAGACACCCTTCAACAACCCCTACCACTTAACCTAACCTTAACCTTCCCTTAGAAAAAATAACCTTGGTTTTACTACAGTAACCATAGTTTCCCGTGGTATTTTGTAGTAAAATTATAGTAACCACAAAATTTACCATGGTTACTATAATACCACCATATTACAGTAGTAACACCATGGTTAATTGCATATGGTTTCTGCCAAAAAACATGGTTACTACAATTTTACTATAGTAATACAATGCAATCGACACACAAGCGACGCCGAGCCGCGGGAGTACAAGGAAGGGAAACAGTGCGTTCGACAGACCCCATCTCTGGATCAAACCCTTCTCTGCTTTCCCCAACATTCACATTGACCAAATTACTGTGATGAAATCAACCTTTATATTAATTTTTGTTTATTATTGTAAGTAGTATTAAAGGTAATATTAAGAGTGGAAACAGGAAATCAGGTAGTAAAAAGAAATGTGGGACAAAAGACTGAATCGAACCAGGGTCGCTAGGAAAACACCACACATTCACTCCCTCTTTACACCCCATGCCACTGCAGCGACACCTATTATCTAGTTTGTTGTATATTATTTTGGTTCCACCAGACTATTGGTGCAAATTTACACCTGGTGCAAATAGTCACTCCGAATTTTACATTTACATTAATGCATTTGGCAGATGCTTTTATCCAAAGCGACTTACAGTGTACTTATTACAGGGACAATACCCCCTGATCAACCTGGAGTTAAGTGCCTTGCTCAAGGACACAATGGTGGTGGCTATGGGGATCGAACAGTCTGATTACTGGTAATGTGCTTTAGCCCACTACGCCACCACCACTCCATACCGGTTTTAAACTGCAGAATAGTGACAGCACAACACTGGCACGATAGGGCACATGACAGGACCCTCAACGGGCCTGAAACTGTCCCATACTGGCCCCATACCAGAGGGCCATCCTTATTGTTGAGCCCTGAATTAGTAGATGTAGAAATTGACATTAAGCAAGATTAAAAACCAATATAAATGTAATGTTCATAATTAGTTTAGCTATTGCGTTAACTGATGCTAACAAATTCAACATTATTTTAGTGTTCCTTATATTTTAATGGACTCTATGCACTGCACGTAGCCTACATATATCAAGTAAAATTTCAGGGTGATAACGAGCTTCCAGTATCGTATTCAGCCATAGCGAAAGTGTCGAGAGTTGTCGCAAACTACTGTTCTTTCTTAAATAAAATGATTTATCACAACAAATGTGATTTTACTTAGTATAAAAATGATCTCAGTAATGAACTGCAATAAGTGTAAATACATACGATTTGAAGCTTGCAGAACGGCCGAGCACTGCTATACCAATGTGTAAGGCTTACTCTGTGTGCAAAGTATTTTCATCCAGCTATTGCACAGTGATTTACAACAACAACACAAGCGATTCATGTCAAAGAGAGCACAATCACCTGAAGATGATGTTAGGGACATCTAACGTTGCTTATCTGAGGTTTTAGCGCCATCCACAGGGCGACAAAACATCACTGAGAACACTACACACTTTTTATTTTTTATATTATTGTATTTTCCCCCTTGTCAAAGCATTACACATGAGTGAAGCACCATCTTCTGAGAGAAAAAAAATGTGTTTAGGATTGATTAATTTGTTTTTATTAATATAATCGGTAATACCACACCACAATATTCATAAATAACAGTAATGATACAATATCACAATTGGTAATACAACAAAGTTACATTTGTTAACCGTTAACAGCATTAGTTAACATGAACTAACAATGAAAACTTCTACAGTATTTATTAATCTTAAAGGATACCTATTATTGCCCTTTTTACAAGATGTAATATGTCTCAGGTGTCCCCAGAATATGTCTGTGAAGTTTCAGCACAAAATACCCTACGGATCATTTATTATACCATGTTGTAAATGCCTCTTTTTGGGTGGAATCAAAAACACGATGTTTTCATGTTTGTCTCTTTAAATGCAAATGAACTGCTGCTCCCCACCCCCTTTCCGAAAGAGGGCAGTGCCTTTACAGCTCCTGCTTCGGATACTACAGCAACTACAAATCAGAACCACTTTTAGTACAACTTCTTATGTTCACAGAAAACGTACATAGTTTTCAAAAAGACAATCACTTTACTGTATTGTGCATAATAAAGGTGCAGTTATGAATTATACAGACAGTAAGCGTAAAAATAACGACATAGCTCTGGTCTCCATGAATACAATCAGAGACAATGGTAACTTTAGCTGCATTAGCCATGGAATCAGCTAACAAGCACATTCGGAAAGGCGATTTGCAAACATTCACAAAATATAAAGTACGATACTTACATCTTCAGGATATAAAGATGGAACACGAACAGTTGGTACTGATCCATGCATGAGAATACAATTTTTGGAAAGTCCTGCTTTATATAGACCCTCATTCACAAAGAAGTCCGATGTAAAATGATTTGCACAAACATACACAAATTTTGGTAAGTTTTGGGGCACATTTGCTTCAGAAACAAAACTTGTCCACTGTGTCTTCAGTGGCTCTGATGCCAGGAGTACATGAAGACTCTGTTCACTTTTACAGCCAACAACAGAACACTTATGACGCTTACGAAGCTGAGACATTATTCTTCTCACCGTAGCTGCTCCAGCGTGGAAAAAAATGGCAGACTGTGTGTAGATCACTCAGGGGAGGATCTATGATAATAGGGTGGAGTCCGTCACCAGTCATGAGCGAGGCCTGCTCTAACGTGACGTCACGTTAGAGCAGAAACGAAAACCAAACACATTGAGACACTGTTTTAGATTAATAGAAATATAAGAAAGAGGAGTGGGTGGACTTTTAACATTGTAGGGTGGTTGTGTACACACACTGCCGACTAACATTTATGTTCAAACACCATGTAAAAGTGAATTTTGCATAAAAGGTCCCCTTTAATGTTAATTTCAAAATATACTACTAGATTTTAAAAATAAAAAATTACATTTGGTAACATTAGTTAATGCACTATTAACTAACAATGAACAATTGTATTTTTCTGAACTAACATTGCAAAAGATTAATAAATGCTTATATATATATATATATATATATATATATATATATATATATATATATATATATAGTTGTTTGTTCATGATACCTAATGCATTAACTCATGTTAATGAATAGAACCTTATTGTAAAGTGTTACCAAACAATTTAATCGATATTTATTGTCAAATTACTGTTGTTAACTGTCCCTTTTATTTGCGCAAAAAAAAAAAAAAAAAAGAAAGAAAAGAGAATAAAAAGTTGACTTTTCATAAGCATTCGTCCATAATCAGTGCTCTCTTCAGTTCGGCAGTGTCCTGTACACGCACATGACAAATCTCTCAGTAACGGGATGTGATTTTTATTAACGTAAATTATACTGAAAGTGAAAATGATATCGTACTGCTTAAATACAATAAAATTAACAAATATTGACCACTATTAGACAAATTGTATGGTTAAAGTGAGAGTCACTATGTTAAGAAATATATATTATCATTCACTCCTGCATTTGCTGTGAAGCTGGGGTATCGTCAGTTGTCATATTATATTAGCTTATAATATCACAGGGCTATATGTTATCTAGCAAAATGAATAAAAAAAAATTACATGAGTATGACAGTCAGAAACGGGGACCTTGCTAAGCCTGTGCTGGTCTATGACTTGTGAATATCCACCCTGTGGTCGATGTAACTTAAAATACATGTTGTTAAACCCCTTCTTTTTACTGTATGGAGCAACAGCTCCATGTCTCAATGTGTGATGGATATTGTCCAATGTCATCCGCATAAACTCCAGTAAATCACGTGTGTGAAAAGTAACACATGATCCCAAGTCATGCATAGTCCATTTATTATAATTAAGCAATATCATATAAGCAAGAATTTTGATATTCTGGGCAGTGCCACTCTAAATCGTGTGATATTTTACCAAGTTGAACAGTATAACCGTTACATCTACCAAGTGCTTGTTCTTCCTAATTTATTTTCTCTTTATTCTTTCTTTCTGTAGAGTCTTGCTGAGCTGTCAGCCCTGCAGGGCCTAGAGGAGGACCATACCTTCCAGAAAGAGGTGGCACTCAAAACTCTAGTCTTTAAGGCTTATAGGTGAGTATATGGCTGCTTTCAATTATTTTTATCCACAATGACTGCCTACGTGAATGTACAGTACATTCAGAAAGTATTCAGAACCTACATTTTGTTGATGTAGCCTTATGCTAAAATGCTTTAAATATTTATTTTTTTCACATCATTCTACACTCCATACCCCATAATGACATAGCAAAAACCAGATTTTTGATAAATTTTGCACATTTATTAAAAAGAAAAAAACTGAGATATCACACTCACTTAAGTATTCAGACCCTTTGCTTTTGACACTTGAAATGTAGCTCAGGTGCATCCCATTTCTCTGGATCATCTTTGAGATGTTTCTAAACTTTGATTGGATTCCACCTGTGGCAAATTCAATTGATTGGACATTATTTGGAAAGGCACACACATGTCTATATAAGGTCTCACAGCTGAAAATGCATATCAGAGCAAAAATCAAGCCACAAGGTCAAAGGAAAAGTCTACAGAGGTTCAGAGACAGGATTGTATCGAGGCACAGATCTGGGGAAGGCTACAAAAAATTGGCTGATTTGAAGGTTCCCAAGAGCACAGTGACCTCCATAATTCTTAAGTGGGATAAGTTTGGAACAACCAGGACTCTTCCTAGTGCTGGCCACCCGGCCAAACTGAGTAATCGTGGGAGAAGGGCCTTGGTAAGAGAGGTGACCAAGAACCCGATGGTCACTCTGGTTGAGCTCCAGAGATCATATGTGGAGATGGGAGAATCTTGCAGAAGGACAACCATCACTGTAACTCTCCACCGATCTGGGCTTTATGGCAGAGTGGCCAGACAGAAGCCTTTCCTCAGTGCAAGATGCATGAAAGCCCACTTGGAATTTGCAAAAAAGCACCTAAAGGACTCTTGGACTGTGAGAAACAAGATTCTCTGGTCTGATGAAATGAAGATTGAACTGTTTGGCCAAGATATCCTTAATGAAAACCTGGTCAGAGTGCTCAGGACCTCAGACTGGGCTGAAGGTTCACCTTTCAACAGTACAATGACTGTAAGCATACAGCCAAGACAATGCAAGAGTGGCTTAGGGACAACTCTGTGAATATCCTTGAGTGGCCCAGCCAGAGCCCGGACTTGAACCTAATCGAACATCTCTAGAGAGACCTGAAATTGGCTGACCACCAATGGTCCCCATCCAACCTGACAGAGCTTGAGAGGATCTGCAAAGAAGAATGGTAGAAAATCCCCAAAACCAGGTGTGCAAAGATTGTCGCATCATACCCAAAAAGACTTGTGGCTGTAATCGCTGCCAAAGGTGCTTCAACTAAGTACTGAGTTAAGGGTCTGAATACGTGTCAATGTGATTTTTCAGTTTTTTCTTTTTAATAAATTTGCTAAGTTATCAAAAATCTGGTTTTTGCTTTGACATTATGGGGTATGGAGTGTAGATTGATGTGAATAAATAATTTAAAGCATTTTAGCATAAGGCTGCAACATAACAAAATGTGGTAAAAAATGATGGGGTCTGAATACTTTCTGAATGCACTGTACATGTAAATAAATGTGCTATTCTAAACTCTAATCGTAACACAGACTGTATATAGTTAGTTTGTTTTTGTTTGAACAGAGGAACCAAGGATTGTTTTGAAATTAAATATGTGTGTGTTCCAATGTTCTGGACAGGTGTTTCTATATAGCTCAATCATATGTTCTGGTGAAGAAATGGAGTGAAGCTCTGGTTCTGTATGAAAGGGTTCTGAAAAATGCCAGCGAGGTCCAGTCCAAAGCCAAGAGCCTCAACAGCAGCTTTATGGTACCACACAACACTCATCCATATTATTCCTTTTCTGTGCTGTGCTGTGACAGTACCATGGTACAGTGAAGGTATCACATGGTAATACCATGATACAGAATGTTTACCATTCATATCATGTACTCCATGGTACCTCAAATACTAAGGTTTGTACATGTACAAAAAAATATATTGCCATTGTACATGTGCAAAAAACTATGGCAATGCAGGGGTACTGCTCATTCCTATTCCTGGAGATCTTTCTTCCTTGTGGAGTTTTGTTCCAACCCTTATTAAAAACTATTTGTACCAAAAAGGGACAGGTCACCCAAAAAGGAAATTTCTGTCATTTACTTACCCTCGTGATGTTCCAAACCCATATGACATTCTTTTTCCATGAAACACAATGTAGATGTAAGGCAGAATGTTAGGGACTGACAGCCTCAGTCACTATTCACTTACATTGGATCTTTTGTCCATACAATGAAAGTAAATATTCACTGAGCCTGTCAGTTTGCCTAACATCTACTTTTGTGTTTCACAGAAATCAGTCAGTCATAACTGTTTTGAATAACATGAGGGTGAGTAAATGATGGAATTTTTGTTTTTGGGTCAACTATCCTTTTAATTAGTCCAGTGTTGCCCAATTCTGGGGCCATATTACAGAAAAATGTTAAACCCAAAGTATACTTTGATTTTGACATGAACGCTCAGCGTCTGTGTTTAGTCGAATACAAGCCTTCCAAAGTATACTCCATTTGACGGTACGTGCATACTTTGGGCTTAAGCCTTATGTTAAGATCTGACAAATTAAATAGAACATATACTGTAGATCCTAACTTTAATCGCAATTAATAACAGATAAGAACTGATTCTAGAGAGGATTTTTTTTTTTTTTTTTTTTATATGGCCCCTCCTCCTGGAGTACCCCCAACATTGCACATTTTAGATGTCTTCTTATTTGACCCTTCTTATTCAGGTCATGGAGCCTCTAAATAGCTACATTAATAATGAACATAATTATTGAGAGTCGCGTAGCACCATGCGAGGGTCGGACATGTGAATGGCGACTCAGTTTGGACGGTGTGGTGAAAGATTCAGCATCAACTGTCGAGCATGTCGGCAATGCTGGCATAGGTCGTTGCTGACTTGGAGGATCTTGCTGTAATATGTCGATCGATCACTGCCATGGAGACAAAGTTCTCTGAGTTGGTTACAAGAGTGGGAGACGTCGAGAAACGGATCGATTATCTGGAGTCTTCGGAGGGGGAATTAGCTGCTTAACCACTAGTCATTCAGATATGGTGAAATTCCTAGATGAGCTCTTCACGAGTCTGCTCGACATAACAGACCATGAGCTGGAAATCGATCGAGCTCACAGAGTTTCGGCTCGGAGATCCACTGCAGGAGACAGGCCTCGAACAATTCTGGCCAAATTTCTGAGATCATCCGATAAAGATCGTGTGTTACGTGAGGCGAGGAGTAAAGGAAGACTTTCTTGGAAGAACCACAGCATTTTCTTGTTCCTAGACTTTGCGAATTCAACGAGAGAAACGTGATCGATTGAAGGAATGCAAGAAACTCTTACATCAATAGAAGGTAGCTTTTGCACTGATGTTCCCGGCCAAATTGAGAATAGATACTAAGGATGGCCGCAAAATATTTATATGCCCACAGCAAGCGATGTCCTTCATAAAGTCAATGGAATGAGTAAGTCATTGTGTGATGCTCTCGATGCAGCCGAGTGGACCTGACTTACTGGACATTCACTTGACCGTCCGAGGAAACTGGGTGTCATCTTTGTTTCTTTTGGTGTTGGTTCTGCCTAGCGGCTGGAGTTTGTTTTGTGGAAAAACACTCCTTCGGGATATTTTTTTTTGTGCTTATGCCTCCTATTGGATGGAGTTTGTTTTGTGGGATATTTCTTGCAAACATTGGAGTGATTAGGGCATTTGTTGCTCTCCTGTGACAGCCGACTGGGCCTGACTCACTGAACATTCACTTGACTGTCCGAGGAAATTGAACGCCTTTTTTGTTTCTTTTTGTGCCGGTTCCGCCTAGCAGCTGGAGTTTATTTTGTGGAATAACACTCCTTCGGGACAGTATGTGGATGAATCTGCACGTTCTTTGTGCTTATGCATCCTATTGGATGGAGTTTGTTTTGTGGAATATTTCTTGCAAAACATTGTAGGGATTAGGGCATGTGTTACACTCGCGTAACAGCTGAATGGGCCGGCTCACTGAACATTCGTTTGACTGCCCGAGGGAACTGAACTGAACTGGCTTGCCCTGGAACCATTAGTAGCCGCGATAAGAAAGGAGGATGATTTTCCAGGGGTGGTGGCGGGAGGTGTGGCGCATAAGCTTTTGCTTTACGCAGATTATATTTTATTATTCATCTCCGACCCTTCTAGATCTATGCCTTGCCTCCACAGAATTAATTCCTTTTCTAAGTTCTCAGGATACAGAGTCAGTTGGTCTAAATCCGAAGCTTTGGCTCTGACAGCGTACTGCCCAGTAATGGCTTTTCAGCCAGGCGCCTTCCTGTGGCCCAACAAGGCATTAAGTATTTGGGCATTTTATTCCCAGCAAATTTGTCTGATTTAGTTGGTTAATTTTGACCCCTTAATAAAAAGGTTTTCGAGCGATGTGGGCTTCATTACATTTATCTATGATTGGGAAGGTTAACGTTATTAAAATGAATTGTATTCCAAAATGTAACTACCTGCTACAAGCTCTCTCTGTAGATGTCCCCCTCTCTTATTTCAAGCAATTTGATAACATAGCGAAGTCCTTCATTTGGAATGGTAAGCGTGCCAGATTACATTTCAATACGTTACATAGGCCGATTGATAAAGCCAGGCTAGGCCTACCCAAGATTTTGTTTTATTATTATGCATTCGGTCTCAGACATTTGGCTCATTGGTCGCTTGAGAGAGCCCCTCCCTGGTTTTGTATTGAACAGGAAGTTCTTGCCCCTATTTCGCCATTGCAAAGACTTTCTGTCAAACTAATCAGAGAAGTTAAGTTACACCTGTTACCTCGCATTTGCACTCTGCATGGACAAAAGCGTCCAGAGACATTTATTTAAATGTTGCCTTGAGCATATGGCAGAACCCAAAATTATGTATTAATAAGTCCCCTTTCTGCTTGTCAGAGTGGATCGTGAGGGAGGTTAATACACTTGGTGACCTATATGAGAGTGGAGTGTTGAGATCTTTTGAAAATTGGGTTCAACATTTTGGGATTCCCAGTTCTGTTTTATAGGTATTTACAACTGCACCACCTGCTTTGTACTATTTTGGGGAGTAGCATACACCCCCCTAAAGTGGCAGATACTCTGGGAATGGTGATTTACTGCTTTTGGAAAAGGTCATGAGACATCATTGTATTACTCCCTGCTAATTCAGAGTCTGGGGGATGGAGCTTTAATTTCTGTCAAGAGAGTATGGGAGAAAGATTTCAACTTGGTATTGGAGGAGGGAGTGTGGGCTAGGATTCTAAAAAACAAAGTCTGCATCTAGAGATGCAAGGGTGCGCCTTATGCAATTCAAGACCCCCTCTAGATCATATAGGCTTGGTCTTAAAGACACACACACCTGCTGGCGATGCCAATCGGAGAATGGAGACATGGCCCATGTTTTTTGGTGGTGTGTTGAGATCCAGGAATTCTGGTTGAATGTTCAGAGTTTTGTGTGTGACACGTTGGGCACTCGGGTTTCGTTTTGCCCCAGTGTTTTGGGCGATGGGACGGTCATTGATGTGGGGAATAGACACACAGAGAGTTGGGTTCTGACCAGTGTGATGATCGCCAGGCAGATTATTTTGAGGGGTTGTAGGTCAGCTGGAGTGCCCTCATTTTGGGAGTGGTGCACGGAGGCGGCCTTTGAGGAGGTGCCATTTGAAAGACGGGGTAATTTGGATTTGTTTGTTGGGAAATGGGGCAACTGTTTAGAGTTTTTGGAGGGCTCTCGGGGTGGGGTGGTGGAGAGAGTAGTATAGTTTTAAATGTGTATGATTATTATATTTAATATTTTTTTTTTGTTTTTTTTTTTTTTTGTTGAGTATATACTCATGTGACCACAGAGATGTTTGTTGGGGGTCGAGGCGGGGTTGGGGGATTGGGAGGGGGAGGGGTGGTTGTGGGGTTTAAATGTTGATTCTATGTTTGTTTTTGCTTTTCTTTATTTATTGAAAGAATCAATAAAAATGTTAATTACAAAAAAAAAAAACTGACAATTATTTTTGTAGTTTTGTAGTTGGTTTTGCCTTGAAGTAGATTCTATGCAATTTAATGAGTTTTACTAGCTCAGGTATATTCATTGAGAATTCTACTAGTTTTATTAGAGGAAAATTGTTTTGGCATTCAGTTTAGCCGTTCATTATGTTCTTTATTTCTTATCAGGATCTCCCTGATGTCCAGGAGCTGATTGCTGAGGTCAATGCTGAGAAATACTCCCTGCAGGCTGCAGCCATCTTGGGTGGGTTGTCTTGGGCAGCCATTTAGTTTCTGTTGTACAAGAGTACAGTCATTCTCAATGGGCCAGAAACAGTCACTATGTTGACCTTCCGCCCTCACCCACATGTTCTAGATGTTGTTTTGAAAGCTCCATTAGCTTCAACTGACTGTGACATTGCATTTGTTTTTTAGACACAGAAGATATTGCTGAGGTGCCTGCACAACAGCAGATTAAAGACAACACGGTAAGAGAGCAGGAATTGAAAAGCTAACCCAATATTTTCAGTTTACCTCATTATTAGGCATTATTACTTTGCCCTAGGTTACATCTTAGCATTTTTCTGTTATTTGGTTGCTAAGTTTAACTGTCGCAAAGTCTACAGTTTAAAGCTAATGTTTTGTCTATTAACCTGGAAAAACACAAACACAAGCTCAAGGCCATCTCTAGTTGACAATGCAAGACAAAACATGCAGACATTAACTGCTCCCCACATACACGGCAGAGGCGGCGCACTGTGGAATGTTGCTCGGCAGACTACAGTACTCTTGTTAAAGGTGTTTATATAGTCATGTTTGTGTCAGGTTCATGGTGTGCGGCAGAAGGGCTGGGCTTTTGACTTAACCTGGGTGGCTTTCATAAAGAGTAAATGATTTGTACGTGAAAGTGACACCATTTTGAATGTGGTGAAATGGAAAAGACAGAATCTGTGCTTTTTTTTTTTTTTAATTATGTGCTGACTGTTGGACAAAATAGCAGAATTGTGTGTGGATTTAAACATGGTGTTAAGGGGAGTGGTGTTTGAATCACGAGTTTGGATCCAGGGCATGCTGAGTGACTCCAGCCAGGTCTCCTAAGCAACCAAATTGGCCCGGTTGTTAGGGAGGGTAGAGTCACATGGGGTAACCTCCTCGTGGTCGCTGTAATGTGGTTCTCACTCTCGGTGGGGCGCGTGGTGAGTTGTGCGTGGATGCCGCGGAGAATAGCGTGAAGCCTCCACACGCGCTACGTCTCCGAGGTAACGCGCTCAACAAGCCACATGATAAGATGCGCTGATTGACTGTCTCGGACGCGGAGGCAACTGAGATTCGTCTTCCGCCACACGGATTGAGGCCAGTGACTACGCCACCACGAGGACTGAGAGCGCTTTGGGAACTGGGCATTCCAAATTGAAAAAACCTTGGTGTTAGATGGAGCTTAGTATCCCAAAGCATTATCAAATTAGTAAAAAATCTTCACATTTTACCCTTTGATTATTAAACTCTTCAAAATACAGTTATAATGAGGAAAAAAAAAAGAACATGCAAGGGGTGGGGTATTGCATAGAATTTTATGAATGACAGGGATTTGTATTCTGTGAAAATCTGCAGAGCTTTGAGTTAGGTGGACGTTTTTGAATTGGTTAGAGAGCTGTTTTTCTTGTTTATCCACAGCCTCTCTCTGAGCGATTGGAGATTTTCTGGCTGGACCCCGCCCTACTGAGCAAGCAGCCCAATCTGGTCCAGTTCCCTCCAGACTTCCAGCCAATCCCATGCAAGCCTCTCTTCTTTGACCTGGCTCTCAACCATGTGGCTTTTCCACCCCTCGATGACAAGGTTGAGCAGAAGGGCAAAGGTGGCATCACTGGATACTTCAAGGGCTTCTTTGGCTTTGGAAGCTAAATCTAGCCCAACATTTTATTTGGACCTGTTTGGCTGTATCTGTTGTCCTCTGAATACTGTTCTGTCTTCTAGAATCTGAGTTATAGGTCCTTATTTAGTTCCAAACCATTTCCCCTAAACCTGCCAGTATAAATTTGAGAGAAGTCAGAGTAGTCTGTTTGCTTGTAAATTCAGATTGGCTGAATTGGAGCTCAGCCATATTTAAACACCCTCTACACCTGGAGGAAAAACAGTTTGTTTAATCTCCAAGGAGTTTTTTGTTTATCCTAATCTCTTGAACTAAGATGCCTTCATTTGCTTATATCAGCACATAATGCAAAAAGTGAGCTTATCACACTGAACAAGTATACACTTTGCACAGCTGAGAGATGAGCTTAGAATATTTGTTCTTATTATGTTAAGGTTTAATTTCTTTAGGTTTTTTGGTGCATGGGCTTTAGTGGTCAATTGTGTTAGCTTTCAATCATTATAACGACAAATGAAGAGCTTCTTGTACCAGTGTGAGACCAAACCACTATGAGAGGATGCTGCTGTCATTTGAATGCTCAGCTGTGACACAAACCACAAGAATCAGCTTCGGTCAATCTGTATGTTGTCTTGTATGTAGATTAAATGGACTGTGTTAAACAGTCTTTACCATTATCTCTGATCTCTGCAAATAAGATGATTTCAATCATCTTGCATGGGATCCTACAAATACTCATATCAAAGAACTGTTATGTAATAACCTGTCAACGAAGCCATAGAGAGAAATGAAGCAGTTGTTAGTGTCCCCTGTAATTGTTAACTAAAATTTGCTTACTACCAATGCTGTAATTTTAGTCTGTCATGATGCTGATCACCAGAGTTTACTAGTACCAAAGTTTTTTCCCTGTTATCTCTGCTTGATTTGTAACTCAGATTAATCTGTTTTCTGATTGCAGATTAATATTTTCCATTTTCGTTTTATTTTAGTCCTTTTTAACCATTTATTTTTTTCAACAGTGTTGATGAGAAATCATGTTTAATCTTCAAATGCAAGGATGAACATTATGACAAGCTGAAAAAAAATGAATTAGTTATAATAAAGGTAATTTTTGTTTTATTTTGTTGAAAGGCTCCTAATTAAAAATAAAAAAACAAGTGAAAAAGCAACTTTTCCTGTGTTCACTGCATTTGACATGGAGATAAACTGAACTGAAAAAAATATGTAGGAACATCTGAAAAAATCTAAGTTGTGAGGACCTCCCAACTGTCCCCACACTTCAAACAGTGTAATAGACATACTAAATAATTATTTAGGTAAAACCTGAAAATGCCAAATGGTTTCTTTGTGGATCAGGATTAGGGAGTGGGGTTAGGGTATAGAAAATATTGTAAAACAACAATAGAGAATGGAAAGTCCTAGAAATGGTAGTGATATAGTAATACAGATAGTGTTTATAAATGTGTGCGTGTTTCCTTGCATGCAGATCAGGGGCCTCATTTATAAAACTTGGCTTATATTTCATCCTAAAAGCGTGTATACGCTCAAAAGTCAGATTTTGCCTACACACAAAAGTTTTCAGATTTATAAAAACGTATGTACGCCAGAACCTTAGCCAAATTCCCTTTTTAAATCCCAGTTAGCAGAAGATGGTGCTTGCATCCATGTGCATTATTCCCCACCCAGTCTCCTCCCTGAAATAACCATAGTCTGAGCTTGCAGTGCCTTTTATTTTTTTTTACTATGCATATTGCCATCCAGGCACGCAATACTACCACGTTTAACGGAACAAGAAATTTTCTTAGTCTTGTTTTTAGTGTAAAAATATCTTAACATTCTCTAAAGAAGATCAATTTACTTGACAAACATAACTGTATATTAAGACTTGTTTATATAAGATAATTCCTTATACACCGATCAGCCACAACATTAAAACCACCTGCCTAATAGGGTCCCCCTCGTGCCGCCAAAACAGCACCAACCCGCATCTCAGAATAGCATTCTGAGATGCTATTCTTCTCACCAAAATTGTACAGAGCAGTTATCTGAGTTACCGTAGACTTTGTCAGTTCAAACCAGTCTGGCCATCTCCGTTGACCACTCTCATCAACAAGGCATTTCCGTCCACAGAACTGCCACTCACTGGATGTTTTTTGTTTTTGGCACACTTCTGAGTAAAAAATGTTGTGTGTGAAAATCCCAGGAGATCAGCAGTTACAGAAAAAATCATGCCACGCTCCAAATCACTGAGATCAAATTTTTATGATGGTTGATGTGAACATTAACTGAAGCACCTGACCCGTATCGGCTTGATTTTATGCACTGCACTGCTGCCACATGATTGGCAGATTAGATAATTGCATGGATGATTGTTGGTGCCAGACGGGCTGGTTTGAGTATTTCTGTAACTGCTGATCTCCTGGGATTTTCACACACAAGAGTCTATAGAATTTACTCAGAATGATGCCAAATACAAAAAACATCCAGTGAGAGGCAGTTCTATGGACGGAAATGCCTTGTTGATGAGAGAGTTCAACAAAGAATGGCCAGACTGGTTAAAACTGACAGTCTACTGTAATTCATTTAACCGCTATTCTGAGATACGGGTTGGTGCTGTTTTGACGGCACGAGGGGGACCTACGCAATATTAGGCAGGTGGTTTTATTGTTGTGGCTGGTCAGTGTATACGCACTATTAGGAAATTATTTTTGAGCATGAACCTAACCTAACTTATGCAATTTTATTTCTCAGCTCATTTAAAAGAAATTTGTTATTAGGATGATTTTATTGATCCTTTAAAAGTTTTTTTCTGCAAGCATAATATAAATAGCATTTAAGAAAACAATTTTTGCAGTGTAAAACATTGATAGGTGATCAGAGCCTTTAAAAAAATACAGCGTGCAACGTGTAAGCTTATCTCTTGTTTTAAATTTAACATATATAATACCACAACATGGCTGAATGGCAATGGTATTTTTCATAATGTATTTTGTTAGACTACGAACCAGATAATCATTGCGTTCTGGATTGGGAATACCAGTAAATGGGGCAGGCAGCACTTGTGCTGCACCTGTGTGCATACAGTACCGTGTTTCTGAAAAGAACTGTGCAGACCACAGCGCAATTGTATGTGTCTGGTGTTGTGCCGAATTCTGATTCCTCGTATGGTAATGGTTAGTGGTAAGTCTAGGAGTGGGCTTTAGGGATAGGGATCAATGACTCCCTACTTTTGAGTGATTCTAAAATCAGCACAACCAGTATCAATATTTCTTTTTAAAGCTGATGTAACTTTTTCTGTGCTAAATTACTATCCCAGCTTAATATGCAGACCATAAGCCATTCATAGGTAAAAAAAAAAATAATAATAATTTTAACTGTAAGCTCTGTTTCTGCGGTGCTATGATAATTGCTCAGTTTGTTTTGAGTGACCTGCTTAGACACGCCCCAAAAACGTTACTCAACCAACTGCGTGAGTTGAGGGCAGGACTATCTCTTTGTTTGACTGGGGGGGAATTACATACTTTAGCTTTAATTCTTTTCAATTAGTTATGTATAACTAATATAGCCTTCTGTCTTATATCGTCTGTATAACTATTATTTCTGATTAATTCTGATTCAAGTGCTTAACTCCATACTTTTTTTATACTAAATGTGGTGTATTAAACGAAAAGAGTTTATATTTAGCCTGTTGAGTTCATTACTTGGCCAGTTGGAGATGCCAGTTCTTATACACCAGGTAATGTACGCATATATTTTTGCAAAGTACATTTTTTTTAATAAATCCTAATGTGTGCGTGAGAAATTGCATACACACATTTTGTGCATACACAATGTTTAAACATCAGGCCCCTGGTCTGTAAACATACCAAATGCGTAGAAAATGTCACAAGTCCATGTGTGTTTGCACTAGACTTTAGTCTTTTTCTACCTGCTGTCAGGATTAAGCCCTCCTCCTGAAGTCTCGAGGAGATCTCGATCACAGAGCTCTTGACAGCTTTCTGTTGTCATCCCTTCATATTCACATTCCTGAGCACATGCACAGCATTCCAGGCAGGGTGCATCCAGGCCTGAAGAATCTCACACACGAGAGTGTGTACAGAGCTACAGTATTAATGAGATGAGAAACTCTCACATGTGGCCACAGCATAGATTTTTAGTTATGTGTTTGGCAATAAGTCAACCTGTTGAGGCTAATCAAACACCATAAACTAAAATCCTAACATATGAATTCATTGATGGTAAAACTTTCAGAGCTCAATGTATTTTAGTCCTAACTTGAAATTGGGTAACACCAAGACAAAGAAAAATAGTCACACCACAACTGGTTTGTATGAGAAGTTTGGATGTATCAGAAAGATTAACCCTATTTTAGGTATTTGTTAACAATTTCTTTCTTTTGTTAAAATAAGACGGGTGTCTAATTAATGGCCCAAAATAAGTTATCCGTTGGTACACATGTGCAAGTACCACGCCCCAATGAGAATTATCCTTCCTTTCTCAAACAAACAATCCCAACCACGCCTTACCTGTGCTGTTTAATATTTTTCTTTTAAAGTAAAGCTTCATGCTGCACATTTGATTATTTTTTTTATATGTTGTATGTGGACTGTTATGTGATACAGTCCATTGATTATTATAAAGTTGCCTTTCACACTGAAAATATTTTATGTGTTTTCTGTTTCCAGCTCAGGTGTGTTCTGGCTAGTTACTTTGATACAACCTCTGTTTAAATGTCAAACAAAAGAAAAAGAAAAAGAAAAAACCAGTTGGCATGACATTTCAAGCAGTGTCCTACTGTGTGACATGCTAAGCTTCCCCTTATATACAGTACTGTATCTACAGGCTAGATATTAACTTTTACTTTTTCTCTTGACCATAGATGGCACTAAATCTCATCTCAACATATTTATTTATTGGCTGTGCTCCTCTTAATCTTGATATTTTTTCTGAATATCAACATTTGTGAGATTTATTCCATCAATACAGTTTTGTAGTTAGTTGATCTAATTTTGTGCCATTTGAAAATAGTGATCTATGACATCATTATGTTGAATATTAAAAGTTTTTTATTTTTTTATTATTTATTTATTTATTTTTTTGTCTATTTGTTAATGGGGAATTTGTGGACACAGTAATGCATTTAGATTTGTGGTGTAAAATATTTTGTTTTCACTTTGAAATGAAAATGCCCAGGTAAGGGGTCATCGTACCCCAGTAGTAGTGACACCCTTTTGTTTGGATTTCCCATAATATTATATTGGATCATGCATCATTATCTGGTACATGCTAAACATATATCTAAACATGTTACAATTTAAAAACAAATGTGTATTGTTCTTAAGGGGGCAGCTTCCCCCATCTTCCCCTACATTTTAACCTAAACTCTTGATGAAAATGAAAATGACACATGAAATTAAACAAAAATGATGTTGGTTTTGAGTGACAGTAAAGTCAGCCAGTGAATTCTAGTTAGGAGCTTCACGAGAGAGATAGTGGAGAGTGAATAAAAAGAAATAATAAGGAAACTGGGTAAGGGAGGTAGAGAGAAAGAGGGCGAGGAATTAGGCCTGTCACACCCTACCATGTGACAGTGCATGTTAGAAATGTGGGCTAACTACCCCAGCACTGCTGAGAGGAACTGACCTGACCACATTCCACACCATCTCACTTTCACAGACTTCTCTACACTTTAACATAGCAAAAAGAGTAAAAGAGCACTGTAATGGAAATAAGTCAAGCAAAAAATCGATTACATTGATCAAGCTGTTTTTTATACTAAATCACCATAGAGATGTAATTTTTAGAGCGAATTAGAGTGAATGATGCGTGAAATCAGGTTTTAGGCCAATCCAAGGCTTATTGTAATAAGTCTTATATTTCCTTGTGGTCATTCTTTTAAGGTCAGAGAAGTCAGAGGATGTGACACAGTCGTGTGTGTGTGTGAGTGAGTGAGTGAGTGAGAGAGAGAGAAAGAAAGAAACTGGTCTGACCGGTCCTGCAGAAAGAGGTGGTCTGGGTGTCGCCCAACACCTGTCACACAGGGCGAAGTGGAGATAGAAGAACAGCTTTACTTCACCTCTGTGTGACAGTTCTGGAGAGCCACAGTGAGACCGTGTTTGCTGTCGAGAGCCAAACAGAGTTTGCAGGGCTTAACGAAAACCGGGAGTGAGACCGATTCACACACCCGTAGCAGAGAAGGTGAACCTCACCTCACTGAAACGTTCAGGATGTTCAAGAAGAAAGACGGTACAGTGAAAGATGATTCCAAGACAAGCAAGTGAGTGTTGTTGTTAATTTTTGTACTCCAGGCTGTTTTGGGTCTATTCTATTTTGTTGTGTTCCGGGAGGTCTCAGATTAGTTTTGAGTAGACTCAGGTACCCAGAGCCCAGAGAGTGAAGGTGTAAATCTGGTAAACTCTAGTCACATCCTGACCACCATACATCTAAAATCTGTCATATGTTCTGTTCTTAGAGACAGTTTACCTTCATTATAAAAAATAAATACAAAATAAAACTGTTATTAATCAAGAATATTGTTTGCGTGAGTCAGCAAAATTGGTTTATTGTTCAGTTATATTATATTCTCATTTTACAATTTCTTTTTTCATTTAAATCTAAAATCTCCATTACACCCAGAAGTGAAAATCACTAATTTAGATGTTTCAGAGTTTTTTTTACCTATATCATTCAGAGTTTGTAATGAGTTCATATAGGCTCAGTTTCGGGAGGAAATTCAAACATGCTTGAGCACCTGTTTTTTAGGCCCTTATGATGACAGTTTTTTTTGGTTATAATAGTATCTATGCTTTGTAAACAGGAGTTGGAAAGATTTTGGTTTGTTGCAAATAAATACACCACAGTCATTAAAAAATTGTTGAAACTTTCAAGGGTGACGAAGAACAGAAATTAAAAGAAAAAAGCTATCTAAGAAAACATCCACATTTTTTTGTAATATCTGTTAACAGTTACAAAATCTGAAATAAAATCGTGTGGCCATGGATGTGTCAGATCAGCCAAATCAAGTTTCAGAGATAAGTATACAATTCGTCACACATGAGCGCAAATGTAATGCAAATAACACAAGTACAGCACTTTTGTTTTAAATTTTAAGGCCATATAAAGGTATAATGAAGAGCTTTTATTTATTTAATCAGCTAGGACAGTTGTCCATGTCAGTGATTTATTTATTTGAAATAATTTAATGAGCATATTAGAATTACAATTTGAATGCCATTCCAATTTAAACTCCATATAAGTTCTGCTGAAACAGAATCATAAATGTATAAGTGTGTGTGTGTGTGTGTGTGTGTGTGTGTGTGTGTGTGTGATATATATATATATATATATATATATATATATATATATATATATATATATATATAACAAGCTAATTTTATTATAAAAAAAAAAAAATGAACAGAAAAAAAGCCAATTATGTTGCACTGAGACTAGTACAGTTTAGTATAGGATGCATTGCTATAAAGCCAGTAGCTTTGTCTGTAATAGAGTAGGACAGATGGAAAATGCATGTAATTGCTCAGATAATGTGTGAATACACTGTGATTAAGGCACACCAAAAAAAAAAAAAGCTGATCTAAAAAAAAATTATAAAACTGTGACAGGAGTGTCCTTGCCACAGATACTGATAGCTCAGTTCCTGTAAGGGCTGACGTGCTTGTTTCTCCACTAGGCTGGTGGGTGTTGGCCCATTCTTTCGACACGCTAATGCAAGCACGACATTTCAAAGACAGTTCACTCAACAAGGTTCTAGTAAAAAGGTTACAGATGGCAGATAGGTGACAATAAATATGTTCAACAGTATTTTCTGGTTTAGGCAGACTTGAAATTATTCAGGGAAATATTTAGGCTGCTAAACAATCACATGATGAGTTCTATGTGTATGGGCAGAATTTTTTTTAATTACAGGTACAAAATTACTACTGTGGATAATAGAGCCGTTCAAAAGATCAAATAGTACTTTTACATTGTATGTAATATGTATTGTGGAAATGACAGAATTGCAGGATTTTGTTCCAACACTAAAGTTACATATACAGCATGTTTCAAATGTAACATTTCTTGAATCAGCTGTGATCTGAGGTGAAACAAAAGAATTAATGAATTCTTGAGGACTCAGTCAAGAGCATCCAACTTGTCTCCTGTAAGGAATGATGTTCTGGTGGTGCTGTGTCATAAACCAATGTTCAGAACAGCTGACAGTGATTTTCAATATACATTATGAGTTTCCTTTCCTACTGTCACTGAAAGTGAAATCAACCCCTCTTTAAATGGATTTGAATTGGAAGGGTGGTTGTCCACACCTAAGCATGAAGATTTGATAGCTATTAGGTCATCTTGTGGGTTGGATTAATTATTTCCACAAAAGCTGTGCAAACACATGTGAAATAAAAAGTGGGAAAACCCTATTAGTCATATTTCAAATATTGTCAGTCAAAAAAGCACTGATCTGTACACTTTAAGGGGTCTTCAAGGACATGGTCTCGCATGGGAGGCGTGTCCAAAGAAGGTGGCTGTCTGGGCGGGTGAATAAATGTTGAGAGAACAGGTGTGTGGAGGGTGGTGTGGCATTGTTTGCATTGTTAGATGGAACAAAGATGGATCTCTCTAGATTAGCGTGGCATGATGGGGAAAGATAAAAACATCTAATCTCTGGATCTCTTCAGCTTCTCTTGGGTTGCTTATTGTTAGAACATTACTTACTAAAACAGGGTGGAGCCTTCTTTATCACATCAGTTTTAAAGGAATAATTCACTAAAAAAATAAAGTTCTCTCATCATTTACTCACTCTCATGCCATCCCAGATGTGTATGACTTACTTTCTTTGGCAGAACACAAACAAAGATTTTTAGAAGAATTCCTCAGCTCTGTTGTTCTATTCAGTGCAAGTGAATGGTGGCCAGAAATTTGAAGGTCCAAAAAGCATATAAAAGTCAGCCTAAAAGTAATCCATATGACTCCCGTGGTTAAATCTATATCTTCAGAAGCGATAGGATTCTGTGATATAAATCTACACTTTCACCAGCCCTCCTATGCGCGTTCACGAGAGGACCAAGTTCTTCTTCTGTTTTTTGCCGATTTGCATTCTTCCTGCATATTGCCACCTACTGGGCAGGCAGGAGAAGAAAAAAGGGGAGAGATAAAGCAAAGGAAAAGAATAAATAAATCATATTTGCACAACAGGTGCAAAATGGCGATATGTACGAAGAATGTGAAGAAAAACTGAAGAAAAAAAATCTAGTGAACGTGCATACGAGGGCTGTGTGAAAGTAGATTTATAGTTTGAAAAAAGGACTTACTGTAAATATTAATTTGTTTCTCACCCACACCCATCAAATTGCTTCTGAAGATATGGATTTAACCACTGGAGTTGTGTGGCTTACTTTTATGCTGCCTTTATATGCTTTTTGTATCTTCAAATTTCAGGCCACCATTCACTTGCATTGCATGAATTTACAGAGCTGAGAAATTCTTCTAAAAAACTTTGTTTGTGTTCAGTATAAGAAAGTCATAAACATCTGGTATGGCATGAGGTTAAGAAAATGATGAGAGAATTTTCTTTTTTGGGTGAACTATCCCTTTAACTGTCAGGCAGAACATCACTTTGGCAGTAAATGTATACATGTATACATTAATACAATGTATCTACACTGGCAGTCAAAAGTTTGGACACACCTTCACATTCTTTATTAGTCATCAAAACTATGAAATAACAAAAATGCAAGTAAGGGAATTATGACCAAAAATGTTATATTATACTGTATATACAGTATAATATAATATTATTTTGTTTATAACAAATATTTTAGCTTCGTAAAAGTAGCCACCCTTTGCCTTTAATACAGCTCTGCAAACTCTTGACATCATCTCAACCAGCATTAAGAGGCGATAATATCTGAATCTCTTGATCTTCTTACTGGAGCTTCATATTCTCAGAACATTAATTAGCAGCACAGCGTGCTGCCTTTATTTCACATCAGTTTGAACTGTTTGGCTGATGGGAACCTGATTTCAGGAAAGCTTCACAGAGAGTGAAAATCAGATTATGCAGGATTAATTATTCTGCTGCAGTAATCTGAGTCAGATTAATAATATTTTGTTTTATGAGGCATGTGCAACAATCTGGCAAAAGAGCTAAAAAGAGATATCCACCAACTAAACTGAACAAATGAAAATGTGCCAATGGCTATCTGATAGGTGCACTACGTTTACAACATTTCATATAATTGGCAGTCATTGTGAGTCCAAGAAAACCATTCTCTGTCATTCTGACAGTTTTCCTGTCTGGACAAAACCACCACACATAGCTGGGAAACAAGTTTAAATAAAGTATACTGCTAAATTTACCATGTGTGATTTGATATTCTTTACATTCATCCATCTGACTAACTGGACACATACACACCTTATATTACAATTGGCATTTGGAAATCTAACCCTAGATTTTGAACTCACAGGTCGCAGGTGAGTTCCCTGGCCTTGCTGATTGCACGCATGCAGAAGAATGCAGACAACGTTGAGAAAGATGTACTACATGCAGAGCAGCTGCTCATCATTGTAAGAAAACAGTCTAATTCTTTAATTCAGCTCATGTGTAAGTTAGTACTTATAATTAGCACACATATAGTCGTATATACTTTTTTTTTTCTCTCTCCCAATCACCATCAACCCACGCATCTTATCACGTGGCTTGTTGAGCGCATTGCCACGGAGACATAGCACGTGTGGATGCTTCGCGCCATCCACTGCGGCATCCACGCTCAACTCACCACATGCACCACTGAGAACAAACCACATTATAGTGACCATGAGGAGGTTACCCCATGTAACCCCAAGCCAATTTGGTTGCTTAGGAGTCACTCAGCATGCCCTGGGATTCGAACTAGTGAACTCCAGGGGTGGTAGCCAGCATTTTTACCACTGAGCTACCCAAGCCCCGCTAGTCATATATTCTTTTAACATCTGCCTTATAGTACCATACTGGATCTGATTTAATAAGGCTCTGTCTCTCTGCTTAGGATGCTGACAATGAGAAGAAGAATCAGAAAATAGTACATCAGAAGGAGACGGCGGACCTTCTAGGCCGGGCAGAGGGACTTCTGAAAGATCTATTCTTGGATATGGACAAAGCAAAGAAAATGAAACACCCTCAGGCTGGAGAAATAGAGAATGAGTGAGTGACACCAGAAGGATCTTCCACACCCAAATGTTCATGACTCAGTCTATTGCTCTGTCACATCGAAACTAGATGAATGGATTGCATAGTGGCTTTTATGTGTTATTTGTCTCACTTTATGGAAAATTTATAATTTTTGTGATGATTTATACTAACTCCATAAATTGACTTATGTAAACTTTTTACATTAATCAGTGTTAGTCGCCTTCATGAGCGCTGGCTAAAAGATTGCGCCCTTTACCGAGAGCTATATGAGCCATTAAATGAGGTGGAACTACAGCCAAGAATTAACTGGTCTCAGGTGCTGAACCAGAAACAGGTCAGAAAACACACACACACACGCACGTAGATATATATATATATATCTATATATCTATATACATATATATATATATATATATATATATATATATATATATATATATATATATATATATATAGATAGATAGATAGATAGATGATAGACTTTCACTAATAATTTGGACAGTTTCACTAATTTTTTTACTAATAATCAGAAGAAATTGTCATATTAACAAAGAATGCAGAAAGCATTTGCAGAGAAAATAAAATGTATGTAGGCTATAAGTCAAAAGTTTAGATGCCTTTCTTTCTTTAATATTACTATTTTCCATATTTTAGAAAATTAATACAGTCATGAAACACAAATGGAAGTATAGAAATTATGTAGTGACCCCAAAAAATGTTACACAAATCAAAACTACCTTGTAATTTAGTTTCTTTAAAGTAGCCACCCTTTGCTTAGATTATTGCTCTGCACACTCATTCTTTCAACCAAATATTGGAGTTTCAAAAAAGTTCATACATAGGGACAATTTATATTTGCCTACAAAATTATTTTCAAGCATGCAAGCATAAGTCTAAAGCTCAAATGTCTTTGAGATAACGAGAAACATAAATTCAGTCAAATATATTCAGTTCAGGATAGTGTATATAGTAATTCATTTAATTAATTATAACATATTTATAAGCAGCACTTCAAATAAACTTGCAAGTAATGGAATATACAGACACTAAAGGCAAACTTTTTCTTAAGCAGTATTTCTGAATGTTTGCAACATCATAGAAAGACGCGAGCAAAGAGGAGTACGGCCCTACCATGGCTGACCTAAAGAAGCAAATTGCTGCTCATAACATCCTACATAAGGAGATTGAGTCTTACAACAATCAGCTAAGCCTGGGATCTACCAGCTCTCAGGTGAGCTGAAAAAATATATATAATAATTTCCTGTAAGCACAGTCTCTCTCTTCTATCAACCGAGATTTTTGCATTACCTCATTATTCAGTACCTCAATATCTCAGCCTTTGTGTATTTCAGCCTTGTGTAACTTAAAATCCCACATGTTTTTCCAGGAGGAATATGCTGCCATTAAGAAGCAATATGCTAACCTACTGGTAAGAAATTTCTCATGCCATCCTGACTGACAGTAAATAAGTGGGTGTCATTTAAAGTAGGCATTTCATGCTCCTTTAGATTGCAAGAGATAATGCCAGTACCAGGACTGTACAGTGGTATTTAACAAGAACAGAGAGAGAACAAGAAAAATATAATTCTGTACCATCATTATAGTATCATGTAGTATTATTCTCTATGCTTTACAGGATAACTCCAAATGGAGACATCACTATCTGAATAGCCTGTACGACTACATGCAGGACTGTGAGAAGGAGGTAGCATACATGAGGGAAGAGCAAAACAAGATCCTTAAACAGGACTGGAGTGATCAGATGGTCGACCATACTGATGTCCGCAGACAGTATGAGGTGAGCTAGGCTTTGAACTGGTCTAATGACTTGGTAAAATGGAATGAACTGATGGACAGATCTGTCTCTGGACAAACTGTGGGGTTTCTCTCCAAACTGTTGCTTCTAATGTTTTATTAACTTCTAACTTGCAGAGACAGCAAAAAGGTTAAACAAGACTGATCATATAGGCTAATAACAACTGATGAATGTGCTCCCTTTTTGGCTAATAGTAGAACTGGCAAGAGCAGATCTGAGAGATTTTTTTATTTTATTTTATTTTTTTATTATTATACCGGTAATCTCTGGTGTGTTTCAGAATTTTAAGAATAACAGTCTGCTGTCTCATGAAAGTGAGGTCAACAAACTGCAAGATGACGGGGATCGACTGATTGAGCTGAAACATCCTGCCGCCAGCACTATACAGGTCAGAAAACACAAACAAGCACACAAACCCCACAAGAATACCCACATTTTTTGTGTGATTTTTGTCACTGAGCTAAATGCAGCAAAATTGTCTAATTGATATTATTACTTTTGTTTTCTCTAAATGTTGAGCTGATATGTTGCGCTCATTGTGACAACATTTAAGTCAACCATGGATATTTGTTTTTTTAGATAATTTTTTTTTTAAACTGTAATTTTTAATCAAAATGTCAACTTGCTCTTCTGCTAATATGACTCTTTTCTGTTCACTTGCAAGAGCTCTCGACAGTTAAAACAAGAATAAAATTGTAGTCAGTTTTAACCCCGCCCCTTCAAGAGCCTGTCGTGTACACAAACCTGGCACAGAGATGTTAAAGAGGTATATATTCGTCTGTTTCCCTCCCAAAACCCTGTTCCATACCCCAGACTACCTTGGTTACAGGCTCGCTGGCTTGAATTTTTACATTTCGATAAAGGAGGAATAACGGCAAATTCACTCTTTTGTTCAAGGCATTTCACGCCTGAATGCTTCCGTCAGATGTTGAGAAAGTGGCTGGAGTTTGTTTATTTTTTTTAATGCAGGCATTTTTCGGAGGTATCCTGGGATGTACAGCACGAGTAACTGTTATTTATTCTTTATATTTAGAGTATTCTGATTCAGAATGTTAAAATATTGTGATCTTATACTCGCTTGTTTCTCATTCATCTGGATTTGATTGCATAACGGCTCCAGCCTCGTCGTAAGCAAAGATCGTGATGTGCTGTGTGCGTTTGTGGGCTGGTTATTTATTCATATTAAAAGTTAGATTATCGTTGGGTTGTCAAGTCAGTTGAAAAGGGAGCCAGTATTGAGATCGGTTCTCAGTTTTCCCGGTAACCAGCTCTGGCATGCCAATATCCACAGTGAAAAAGGGTTAAGTTTGTGTGTGTGGCTATAAACTAAAGCCTATTGGCTATTTTTAAAAACAGGACGAGCTTTTCGACATGTCCCGCCCCCACGGTTTCAGTAGGAAATACGCCAAAACACCAAATAGAACTGCACATGTCAAGGCACTTTACAGCGACTTTAACATTTGCAAAGCTGAGCATTGATGTGATCTGTCCAGGCCCAGAGAGACACTGTTAGGAATGAATGGCAGACGTTTCTGAATCTTTGCATCTGTCAGGAAACACATCTGGACAATATAGAGGAGTACAAAAGGGTAAGTAGGATGGATTACTATATATGAAAATTTTTGTTTATCACTCAAAAAATAAATGAAAATTTGTGTCTGTCCTTTTTAGTACCAATTGGATGCAGATACCTTGTCTGAGTCTTTGTCTAAGCTTGGTTCCTCTGTTGATACCAAAGCACTCAATGGCAAAACCAACACTGAAATTCAGATGCAGCTTGAGGTGAAATCATTTCTTAATTATTTCTGTTAATATTAAACAAAATGTTAAACTGCAAATATAATATTAATAATACAATATTTATTCATACTGTGCTGAGGCCGGATTTTGGGATTACAGAATATGACAATGAATATAATTTTTGTCTAGGTTAGAAAAGAAGAAAATAGTAGTTAAGAAGGACCACTGGTCTAATATCAAGTTGCTTCAAAAATGTATTTGTGTATATATATATATATATATATATATATATATATATATATATATATATATATACAGGTGCATCTCAATAAATTAGAATGTTGTGGAAAAGTTCATTTATTTCAGTAATTCAACTCAAATTGTGAAACTCGTGTATTAAATAAATTCAATGCACACAGACTGAAGTAGTTTAAGTCTTTGGTTCTTTTAATTGTGATGATTTTGGCTCACATTTAACAAAAACCCACCAATTCACTATCTCAAAAAATTAGAATATGGTGATATGCCAATCAGCTAATCAGCTCAAAACACCTGCAAAGGTTTCCTGAGCCTTCAAAATGGTCTCTCAGTTTGGTTCACTAGGCTACACAATCATGGGGAAGACTGCTGATCTGACAGTTGTCCAGAAGACAATCACTGACACCCTTCACAAGGAGGGTAAGCCACAAACATTCATTGCCAAAGAAGCTGGCTGTTCACAGAGTGCTGTATCCAAGAATGTTAACAGAAAGTTGAGTGGAAGGAAAAAGTGTGGAAGAAAAAGATGCACAACCAACCGAGAGAACCGCAGCCTTATGAGGATTGTCAAGCAAAATCGATTCAAGAATTTGGGTGAACTTCACAAGGAATGGACTGAGGCTGGGGTCAAGGCATCAAGAGCCACCACACACAGACGTGTCAAGGAATTTGGCTACAGTTGTCGTATTCCTCTTGTTAAGCCACTCCTGAACCACAGACAACATCAGAGGTGTCTTACCTGGGCTAAGGAGAAGAAGAACTGGACCAGTGGTCCAAAGTCCTCTTTTCAGATGAGAGCAAGTTTTGTATTTCATTTGGAAACCAAGGTCCTAGAGTCTGGAGGAAGGGTGGAGAAACTCATAGCCCAAGTTGCTTGAAGTCCAGTGTTAAGTTTCCACAGTCTGTGAAGATTTGGGGTGCAATGTCATCTGCTGGTGTTGGTCCATTGTGTTTTTTGAAAACCAAAGTCACTGCACCCGTTTACCAAGAAATTTTGGAGCACTTCATGCTTCCTTCTGTTGACCAGTTTTTTAAAGATGCTGATTTCATTTTCCAGCTGGATTTGGTACCTGCCCACACTGCCAAAAGCACCAAAAGTTGGTTAAATGACCATGGTGTTGGTGTGCTTGACTGGCCAGCAAACTCACCAGACCTGAACCCCATAGAGAATCTATGGGGTATTGTCAAGAGGAAAATGAGAAACAAGAGACCAAAAAATGCAGATGAGCTGAAGGCCACTGTCAAAGAAACCTGGGCTTCCATACCACCTCAGCAGTGCCACAAACTGATCACCTCCATGCCACGCCGAATTGAGGCAGTAATTAAAGCAAAAGGAGCCCCTACCAAGTATTGAGTACATATACAGTAAATGAACATACTTTCCAGAAGGCCAACAATTCACTAAAAATGTTTTTTTTATTGGTCTTATGATGTATTCTAATTTTTTGAGATAGTGAATTGGTGGGTTTTTGTTAAACGTGAGCCAAAATCATCACAATTTAAAGAACCAAAGACTTAAACTACTTCAGTCTGTGTGCACTGAATTTATTTAATACACGAGTTTCACAATTTGAGTTGAATTACTGAAATAAATGAACTTTTCCACGACATTCTAATTTATTGAGATGCACCTGTATATATAAGCACTTGGTTAATACAGTTCAGCAAATGCAGACAAAGAAGGCAATTATGGTGTCAGCATCTTGTATCATGTGCTTTCCCAGGCTGAGGAAAGACCTCTACAACGTAATGAGCAGCTATTGGCTGACCTGAGGAAGCGAAGCACCGCCATAGCACCACTAAAACTTCGCCGTACTGCTCCCAGCAAAACTACCACTGTTGAGTCTCTGTGTGACTGGAAAACTCCCAAGGTTAGAATGTTTACAAGAAAGTTATGAAGTTATCCCTTTAAAACATCAACCATATAATATGAATAATCTAAGGTTACTAATGCTGCATCCCAATTGGTGTACTGTTTGTCCTACATAGTATGCGAGATGAGAATTACTACCTAACCCTAAATAATAAGACATTTAAAATAGTAAGCCAAAGGTGACTTTTTCTAGTCATTTTCGAAATTCAACCATGTATGCTTTTTTAGCTTTGACCTCTTGTGCAATGGGCTTTGTGACTATTCACTTTTGACTTTTTCAATTAAAGTGCAGAAGAATACAATGACAAAATTGTCACTGCAGTTTATTATAAAATGAAAATTTAATTTATACTAAATTTTATGGTAACAAATTCTTATTCTTGCATGCAAATGCAAACAGTACTTAACAAGACGGTCTGTGGTATCAAGACAAAATTATGACGTGGCAGTTTGTCCCAATTCTGGTGCACACTTACAATACAGAAAAAAAGTGGACTTTATCATCAACACAGTACTTACTTTTAGTGCAAGATACAAGATACATTGGGTAAATCAGTACAGCAGAGCAGATCTGTTTACCTTACTCTTACTCTACCTGCGCACGTATACTAAGCAAACACACCATACTCAACATGTAATATGCAAATGAGAAGGGCTAGTGTCTTAAAGGTACCATGCATACACAAATAAATGTCAATTATATTACCAACTGTTACAGTGTGTGAACGTGTGTGTCTATGGAGGGCGGGTTTTGGAAAGAGGGGGTGTCGCTTATTCAACAGCCGATCGGGTGAAAGTTTCAGAACGGCTAAAAATCTCTTACAGCACCTTTAAGTGCCAAAAGAGGACATGATGATGAGCAAAGTAAAGCACATAGCGAAAAGAAAACAATCCACCAGATACAGAAGAAATGCTAGTCTCCCTGCCTCAAGCATCCAGCTCCTGCAAAGAATAAAAAAAGACAAGATAATGTTACCATTCTGATAAAATCAATTTGTATTACAAATTGACACCATGATGGGCTGAGAAACCCTCAAAACTGGGCCAGACACGAATTAAGAGCCCAGCACAGTTTAACACACACACACACACACAAATACATACAGAATACAAAAAATAAATAAAAAATTACATTAACTGACAAATTTGGACAGCCAAAAAAAAAAAAAAAAAAAAGCAATTATAAACTGGGTTACCCCAAACAGCTTCCAACAAAAAAATCAAATAAACAAAATAATATTACATACCACACCAAGAAATAAACAAATCATGAAAACTGTGTAGTGATCATTTACCTGATGAAAATAACTGTGCGATAGTGCTTTAACATCACACTCAGAGAAAGGTCTTTCCCTTTCGAAAACAATGAGCTGTACTGTTTTCATCCCAGTAAAGACTAACTTTAGAACGACTTTAATATTTGAGTGCGGGCTTGTTTCACCCACTGAACGAATATTTCCCTTCACTGAACCAGTCGAGTTGGTCATTTGAGTCTGAACGAGATTAGATGAGATTATCCATTTTGATAAATTTGATGCGATTAACTCAGCAGGGAGTCCAGACTGTCAAGTGATTAACACCTCCTGCTGGGAGACGCTAATGCATGCTTTGTCTCCCTCCGTCTGGCCGGCAATTATGTTAATAAAGCTCACACCTGGAAATCACCCGAAAAATCAGGGCGTCGGCTTAAGGTCCATTGCAGTAGGGTACAATGGGGCTAAATGCTCCCCGGGGTAAAAGGCTCCTTTGATTTTAGATTGAAATGAACAAGAAATTATGCACCCTTTTCTGAATTAGTGCGGACTTGTTTCACCCACTGAACAAATATTTCCCTTCACTGAACCAGTCGAATTGGTCATTTGAATATGAACAAGATTAGATGTCTTGTTCATGAACAAACTGAATTTACTGTTCAACTCTTTTGCATACAAAATTAATGACTTGGTCATCTTGTTCATGAACGAGGATCTACAAGGAGGCATGTCATTCATTCAGTTCAACATGTGAGTCAATCAAGTTCAACAAGGAGAGAAAGAGGTAAAAAGCACAAGTTAATAGGTATGTACAAAACATAATCACCAATTTATGAATGTGTAATAATGACTGAAGACCATATAGTTAAAATGAAATGAATTACGAATGGAAATGTTGTGCCTTGGTGCACAGTGAAAGATATGTAGGCTTTTCTTGAACATTTTCTGTGTCTTGGTAGAAGTTAATCCCAGCATATCATAAAATATAGTAAAAATAAGACCTGCCTTTTGTAGTGAAAACGATTATGGTGTTTAAACTATATTTAAAGTGTCTTCGTACATTTGTAGACATGCAAATTCCATTTGTGTTGCTTTGTCCTGCTTTTAAAGACTGACTTTAGCGTGAGCCAATAGCATTCGAGTGCTGGCTGTGAGAAGCATATAATTATTTGACCTGCTGAATGAATACACCCTACACTGAACTAGTACAAATTAAACGAAACGCATGAATCACTCAGTCATCTCGTTTGTGAACTTGGATCTGCTGACTGGCTGAACGAGAGGAGGGGGCATGTTGTTTGTTCAATTCGCCATATTCTTTCAACGAGCAAAGGGTCTGGATTAATTATGAAAATTTAATTATTTAATTATTATTATTAAAAGTGAGTGATGACCTAAAATTACAATGACGTTATTTAAACTCATAATTTTTTTAGGTTAAAATTGTTTACTTTTTTGTATGGCTTGATAAATGATCGTGATGATGATTGTGCTAATCAGTTTAAAATATGATATATATGCTTTGTTGTCATTTGTGGGGAAACATTATTGATGCTTAAACATTCTGCAGTGCTGATGTCTCTTAGTATGCTTGTTGACACGCAAATTTAAAAAAATAAATAATCAGACTTATTCCAGTCGTGAATGACTCTGTGTTTTTGTTCAATGTAAATACTCCTTCAAAACACGCCATCTACAGGCACAGAGGTGTTATTTGCAAAAATGGTCAATTAACAAATCAAAGAACGAATCTGAACGAATCTTTTTGGTGAACAGATTCAAAGACTCAACCACTGCTACTCCTCTCGTTCAGTCAGTCAGCAGATCCTCATTCATGAACTAGATGCCTGATTTATTCAGTTCCTTTGCGAAAGAGTATACGAGTTCATTCAGTTAATTCATGAACAAGATGTCTCGTTCAGACTCAAATGGCCAGTGAATGGGTGTTACGTCTGGGAGGTTTATTTAACTCTTTAAACAGGCATTTAATCATGACACGGGAGCATGAATGTTCATTCTCATCTCACTTCTTTACTCAGAGTGTTGCGCAAACACCAAGACTACAATACAGTACAGGAGCTGTTGGGAAATGTAATTCCCAATACAATAGAACATATGAACTGAAATACACAACATCTCCTCCCCTCTTTCATTCAGTGTTCCCGTAAGAAATAAAGTATTAGAAATTAATATAACTGTTTCAGTTCTTTCTTGTTAAACACAATATTATTACGCATACACTCAGGTATATATTTTTCTTTTACCAATATGCACATGAACTTGCATTTTAATTAACTAGATCGAGCGTTTTAACTAGCAATGTACATAACTTTCAATTCAAAAGTTCTTTTTTTTTAATCTGGGAATGAGGGTGGACTACCTCAAGCCCTAGCTTTACCCTAGGGGATTATTCTGCTCACAACAAAAGGGTAAACTCCTAATCTGTTCATAAATCCAGACGTTTAGGTGGTCGCCATTCCCTTGCAGGATAATGGTGTTCTCCTTGGTTTGCGGTCTCTGAATTTTTAACAGGTGAGAGACATCTGTGAAGGGATTGTGCTGATGTCTCAGGAATTGGTACAGCCTAAGGTGGGTCAGCAACATTTGAAGTGGGAACCAGTGAAAGTGCATTGCACAGTGGTTCATTTGGATAAACAGCATCAGACAGCTCCGTAGGTGCTGTTGCTCCCTGAAGCAACTGGTCAGTATGTCTTTTCCAGACAGTTTGCTGTTTTGACTTTGTATGACACCGGACATGTTTGGGATAGCACCATCACAGGGATCCATTTAGGGCTGTTTCCATAGTTCTGTGCCAACACCTGGAGTAACACTTTGTTTGGCTTTCAGAGCTCTTTTCTGAATCTGTTTCTTTTGCTAATGCAGAACAGTGTCTCTGACCTGTGATGGTTTGAGTAGGTCAAAGTTTGTTCTTAGTTCTCTGTTGAACATCAGGTATGCTGGTGACACCTTGGTGGTTGCATGCCGGGTACTCTTATAACTCAGTAAAAAGTTGTGAAGATGCTGATGAAATGTACCCTGGACTTGGGAAGTTTTTAGCGCATGTTTCATGGTTTGCACAAAACACTCCACCAGACCATTTATTGACAGATGATATGGCACCAATTTGATGTGTTGCACACATTTGCCTGCAGAAACGTAGCCATCTCCTGAGATATAAATTGTGGGCCATTATGTGAGACAAGTTGCAATGGAGGTCCAAACTGATTAAACATTTCTCCCAACTTCTCAACTGTTTTCTCAGTAGTTGTGTATCTCATAATGGCAACCTCGGGCCACTTACTGTTTGCATCCACGACAAGGAACAGCATCTTGTCTTCCACCAGGCCCGCGAAATCAACATGGATATGGTGCCAAGGCTTTTCAGGGAAATCCCATGGGTGCAGAAGAATGGGCTTTGGCACGTTACGTATTTGCTGGCAAGAAGGGCAGGTCCTTGCCTTTTCTTCTATTTGTCCATAATTACAATATCCCGTGTGCAGCCGTTTCAGGACTAGTTTACGCAATGCTGGAGGGATAATGACTCTCCTCAACCACAGCAAACAACCAGACTGCACTGAAAGTTCATGTCATCATGAGAGGTAAGGCCTTAGATCGGGATCCTCACTTTTATTCTTGCCTGACAATGGCCATGAGTGTGAACAGCACTGGGTCATTGCGTGTGCTCCTGTGCACTTGTGTGGCAGTCACTGGAGTATGTTCTACCTGTTTGAAGTAGAAAATTACAGCAGCCTTCTTGTCTGTCTTGCTGTCGGGCAGTGGCAGCCTGAAAAGGCTGTCTGCATTGCAGTGCAGTTCTGATTTGCAGTACTTGATGTCAGAGGTATGTGCAGACAACAACAAAGCCCACCTCTGCATCCTGCAAGCAGCGAGTGACGGTATGCCAGTGTATGGACCAAAAATCTAAGTGAGTGGGTGGTGATCTGTCAGTAAAGTACACCTACTCCCAAAAAGGTACTGGTGGAACTTCCGCACACCAAAGACAATGCTCAATGCCTCTCATTCTATCTGTGCATAGTTTGTTTCTGCCTTGCTCAATGATCTGGAGGCAAATGAAATTGGTCTCTCTTGTCCATTTGGCATGATGTGGGATAGCACGGCTCCCACACCATATGGTGAAGCGTCATAAGGCAGTTGTATTGGCATAGAGGGATCAAAATTTGTCCAAGCTTTGGAATTCAGCAACGTGTCTTTTGCTTTTTGAATTGCTTCCTGTCATTTTGGGGTCCACTTCCAATTTTGGTCTTGGCACAACAATGTGTGCAACGGTCAACAATGATGCAACGTTTGGAATGAACCGGCCGTAGTAATTGAGCAGTCCTAAAAAGGATTGCAGCTGGCTGACATTCTGGGGTGCTGGAGTGTCTACAATGGCTTTAATCTTAGATGGAGACTTATGTAGGCCAGAGGCATCAATCACATGACTGAGGTATTCTACTGATGATTGAAAAATTTGCATTTGTCTTTGCGCACTCTCAGTCTGTAGTTTTTCAAGTGTGACTTGTCATCCACTCCAATTACAAGGATGTCATCCAAGTAACACAAAACTCCAGGAAGTGCGGCCAGAATCTGGTCCATCGCCTGCTGGAAGAGTGACGGAGCTGAGGTAATTCCGAAGGGAAGGCATCAGTACCTATTCAGCCCCTTGTGTGTGACAATGGTGAATATTTCTCTGGACTGGTCTTCTACATGCATTTGTAGAAAAGCTTGGTTTAGGTTAATCTTGCTGAATTTTATGGCCTCCAGCCAGCCTCGCAAACGTCGATGGTGGCAGAGGGTACTGTTCTACCGACAACACCGAATTTAAGGTGACTTTAAAATCGCCACAAATCCTGACACGTCCATCCTTTAGAACTGGTACTATGGGCAATCACCAATCGCTGACACTAACTGGTTCCAAAACGCCATCCTTGACTAGTGCAGCTAGGTTAGCCTCTACCTTTGGTTTCAATGCATATGGCAGGGGATGTGCCTTCAAGAATTTTGGTGTACTCCTTGGTTAATGTCCAGTTTCTTTGTGATTTCCTTCATGCTGCCTAGTTCCAGTTTGAAAAGTTCAGCATGTCTCTGTAAGACAGAATCTAAGTCCATTTTTGGTCGAGCCATGAACATCCTAACAAGAAAGGGTACTCACCCATGATTATGTAAAGTGGCAGCTCCTTGGTCTGTCCATTGATTTCGACTGTGACTTTGGTAACGTCTTTCACGGCTACCGTTTCTCCTGTGTATGTTTTCAATGTTATGTTTGCAGGTTTGAGTGGCAGTGCTTTAGTGCTTTTCTGTACACTGTGTCCTGACAGAAGAGACACTGCTGCACCAGTGTCGATTTCTATAGTCACTGGTTGTCCCTCAAGCATGGCAGTGACGCTATAAGCTTTTGAACCTCCCGTGACAGTCAACACATGCAATGCTAACTCCTCATAGGAGTCAGAGAACTTAATTTCCTTCTGTCCCACTGCAAGAATGTGTTTATTTTTCTGATCTCTGAACATTGTTCTCTTGTTCACAGACTTTGACATTTTTTCTTTGATTTTCTTATTTCTGCATGCCCTTTTTTTCCACAGCAGCGGCAGTCCATGTCTTTACCCCAGCATGCAAAGGGTGAATGCCCAGCCTTACTGCAATGAAAAAATTGGCCTTGGTTGTTTGTTGGTCTCTCAGCTTGCACTTTGTGCACTTTACTGCTTACACTCAACTGCTGGGCTTCTCTTGCGCTTTGTAAAGTCGTTTCTGTATGTCGTTCACACCGAAGACCACACACCAGCCTGTCCCTCAGCGTGTCATTTAGAGCATCATTAAACTCGCAATGTTTAGCTAGTTTCTTCAGCACTACCACAAACATTGTCACTGTTTCACCTTCTTGTTGATTGCACCGATGAAATCGGAATCTTTCAGCAAGAACTAAGGGCTTTGGTGAAAAATGCGCTTTGAGGGTATTCACAATTTCCTGATATATTTTGCTACCAGGTTTCTCTGGCTGGAGGAGATTACGCAGCAGATTGTAGGTTTTTGGACCCATTACACTTAAAAGGTGGGTACAACTTTTCCTTCCTCTCTAGCATTGGCTGCAATGAAGTAATCAAAACATTCTGTGTACGAGCTCCATTGCTCAGTACCTTCATCAAAATGACCCATACTGCCATTGATTTCGGCCATTTTCACAGCATTTCACTGATGCAATGATTAAGTATCTTATCTGTAATCATTGCATTTCCTCCCTCTCTCATCCACGTCAACAAATGCTGGATTTCATCCCGTTGCCTCGTCCAAAATTACACTGCATGAACCAATCTGTTTACAGCGGTGCTGTACGTGGTTTTCGACATCCTCGTCGCACCTTTTGTTACATCTTGGAGATTTATTTAACTCTTTAAACAAGCATTTAATCATGACACGGGAGCATGAATGTTCGTTCTCATCTCACTTCTTTACTTAGAGTGTTGCGCAATCACCAAGACTACAATACAGTGCAGGGGCTGTTGGGAAATGTAGTTCCCAATACAATAGAACTTATGAACTGAAATACACAACAAAGGGGGGTATTCGTTCAGTGGGTCAACTAATGATATGTTCTTTCACAGCCCGCTCTCTTGCTTTCTTTAAAAGCGGACAAAGCAACACAAATGGAATTTGCATTTCTATAAATGTACGAAGACACTTTAAAAATAGAGAGACATCATAACCATTTTCGCCACAAATGACAAGAAAGCAGGTCTTATTTTTCCTATATTTTGTCAAATGCTGTGCTTCGCTTTTACCAACAGATAAACTTCAAGAAAAGCATAAATATCTTACACTGTGCACCAAAGCACACCATTTCCATTTGTAATTCATGTTATTATAAACTGCATGGTCTTAAGTCATTTTTACACATTCATAAATTGGGGTTTTGAGCATACTTCTGAATTTTTCTTAGTGCATTTAATCAATTTCTCTCTTTGCTGAATGCGATTGACACATGCCAAACTGAATGAACAACATATCACCTCTTATTCAGTCAGCAGATCCTCGTTCACATATGAGTTGACTGAGTGATTAATTTAGTTTATTCGCAAACGAGTATACCAGTGCAGTTTGTTCATGAACAAGACGTCTCATCTCGTTTAGATTCAAATGACCGACTTGACTAGTTCAGTGAAGGGCGTATTCGTTTAGTAGGTGGGACCAATGATATGCTCCTTCAAAGCCCACACTCGAAACATATTGGCTCAGGCTGTATTCGGTCTTTAAAAGAAAGAAAAGCCACCAAAGCAGTCTCGCACTTCAAAATAAAGCTAATTGGCTTCGAAAGAGAGAGACGTCAGGGAATGAGAAATACGAGTCAGTGTGTGTAGGTGAACGAGAACGATTCATTCACTTAAAAGATAAATTCAAAAAGACTGATCTTTCCATGAACGAAACATTACCATCCCAATGGGAGGGGAAAACGCATTGGTGTAGCACATGCCAAGACGCAGTACACTGTCTACAAAAAAGAAAAAGAAAAAAAATGTAACAAAACCGGGAACAAAAACAGCAGTATTCTCCAAAGGGGGACACAGAAGGTGAACCTGCAATTTTAGACACAGAAGGAACGCTTCAGCATGTCAACCAGCCCACCTAAAACAAAACGAAAATTACTAATGTAACAGAAGCCAGCTGGTATGTGATAGCTGTGCGGTAAGTGTAAACCTCACTTCCCTGACCTCAACAGGCGCAGTAGCGACTGATGCTAGAGGCTGTAGCCTTTAGCCTCCTCTTTAGCCTTTAGCCGGTTCGAATCCCGCTCGGAGTGGGTTGAGCAGGACCAGTTACACTAATACAAAATCAAACTGCAATAACTAAAGATGCTAATAAATATACATACCAAGAAAAGGTGGCTCGTCAGCCCATGCAAAAGCAGCCAACAGCAGTTATGTGAAGAATCCACTTGCTAAAGCGAGACGTATAAAAAACAATTTATGACGCTGTAATGCTGCAGAGAAGCGAACAACATATAATAAAACGATTTAAAATACTTAGGGATGAACAGCCAATGACACGGTTCTCAACGTCAGAAGCATCCTCTGGTTCGCTGCAACGAGTAAGCTCACATTAAGCAAAACAGCAGGCCATGAATTAGCCAAACAGCTAATGGGAAGTAACATTCAGATGACCCATATGATACTAAAAGGAAGGCAGGCCTGATGGTCATGCATGTCCTGGTGGTTGAAAACAGCCCTAAATAGACGGACCGTGACAGTGATTGGACATCGATGAAAGATGTCATTACCCAAACACTAAAACAGGAAGGTGACAGCCTATCCAGCTACACAAACATGTTTTGTTATAAAGACTGATACTTGTTCTTCTCAGGCTTCCTTAAACAGAGGAGAGCTGTTCAATCTGAAGTCCAACTCAGACAATGACAACTGGGAGGTGCAGTCCAGTGAAGGGACAAGCAAAAAGTTTCCTGGAGTTTGTTTTATGATTCCTCCACCTGATCCTGAGGCCATCAACAGAGTTGACCTGTAAGGATAAAAATTGCTTTTCAAACTCCAAAGACCAAATTGAACAGTCATTTTTGGGAATCCTTAGGGTAAACACAAACAGGGTAGGGTAATTATAGACCTTCATAGACCAAGAATAGCTAATAATAATTTTGTGCTTATACAGACTGGGGAAAGAGTTGGATGATTTAAAGAAGAGACGAGCTGCTTTGAGAGCTTCGCTGAACAATCAATCAACAAAGTCCTCCCTTTCACAGGCTCCAGGTAAATGGGGAACACATACCATCAAACATGTTTCCATGTGTGGGTAACTGCAGGGTTGCACTATGTTTACCAATTTAGCCCATCACAGTGCAAAATAATTGTATAATGTGGAATATCACTGAGAAGCCAAAATTGAATTTGCATATAAAAAACTCTCTAAAATGGCAAATCCTACCGACCACTGGCGCACCAATGTTTAGTTTGACGAGTTAAGTACAAAGTACCACATTATGTTAAACCAACTGTTAAAAGTATTTTTCTTGTTGAGATCTGATCACCTTGCTATTTTGACAACACATTTGAGGCCAGTGGAAGAGGATGATCATGTAGATCAAAAGTACATTATGTGGTGCTCATGAAGCAGAACAATTAGAAAGTACTTGTGACAAAGATGTATTGAACATGCCTCTGAGCCAGTAAATCTCAGTTTCATATTTGGTTATTTAGTTCTTGCTCCAAGAGCTGAGGACAACCCCAAAGCTGTAGAGCTGGCTGGCCGTCTGAACCAAATGGATAAAAATCTAGCTCAAGCTGAGAAGGACACTCTGAGCAGTCTGAGAGCCCCACTGAACCGCACTGACCCTACCACAGACCTCACCAACCGTCTGAAGGAGCAAGAGGTAAGATAGGCTTGAGATATAAAGTGTCTCTAGGTGCATCTCTAGTCAGTGATAAGCTGCCTTCCTCTAAGCTTGTTCTGTCACACCTAGAGCCAGAATTAAAAGGGTCATGACATACTTTTTTTTTTATCTTCCCTGAGGTCCACTGATAATGTTAGTAAAGTTTTTTTTTTAATTTTTTTTTTATTTTGCACCAAAACAGTCATAATTTAGTAATATATGATTATTTTCCACCCTGTCTCTTGCCCTCTGTCTAAAACACTCAGTTTTGGTCTAAGCACCACCTTTCAACTTCAACGCCCACTGTTATGATTGGCTAACATCGTGCAGACCCTTGAATACAGCCATATTTGAAACTCAGTTGGAAGAGAATGAACAAGCTCCACAACATTATAAAACTACATTTCAGGGTTTACACATAACGGGACACCCAACACATTGCATCTGAACAGAATAAACTGTTAAATTGTTCACTGAAGCAGATCAGCACCATAAACTTTCAAACAGTCATGACATTTGAAATATTCATGAATTAAACTGTTTACTCACAATTTTGCGGTCAAGTCCAATAGAGTTTTGAACTGCCCCATCCTTCAAAAACAGTTCCTTTGCAAAGCTTGAATCGTATTATGACTGGTTCACAAGCAATGCACGCTGATGAGCCGAAAAAATGCACATATATTGTCCAAAGCAGAGTGAAACATGATGCACAAACATACAGTCTCATCCTGCACTGATGCGCACATCACTGGAAACACATCAAAACGGTTTTAAGATGTCCATTTAGTGCATGTTTACATACACCAACAATTAAAAATATCGCAGATGGGCACAAGAATGCGTCCAGGACAAGAGGCAGAGCAGCTGAATGAAACAGAATGGGGTCCTTTTCACAGTTGTAACTTGACACTGCGTCTTTTAAAAGCGGCACGTGATACATGACAATGGTCAAAGACGTCTGCCTAGAGCATGTTTATCTACAAAAATAATTAAAAACAGTCCAGATGGGTCACCTTTGGTGTTCAGGAATAGTTAGTAGGCCACACTAGGTCTGTCCTGCTTTCTCATTTATGAGCACCAGTGTGTGGGGTCAAGGGTGCGGTGATTTAAAGTAGTCATTGAAGTTGTTGCTGCAGAGGCAGTCATGAATTAATGGGCCCCCTATTGACTTAGGGATGTCGCAGAAATAGAGAATGAGGTGTTTTTGCAGCTTGGTTTTAATTAAATGCTTTTATTGCATTGGAGATTAAGTTTTGAGTTGAAGTTTTTATAGTAGAAGTTTAACTACTGAATCTGGTTACAGACTGTTGATAACTGGAGGTTGGTCAGAAATGAGGGTTTGTGAGACAACTGATGTAAAGATGATTCATGATTGTCAACAAACAACAGCCTTCCTTAGCCCCAGAGGAATGAATTTGGGAAAAGCATCAGAACAACGATATTTTTACTATCTCTGCTTGTTTGTATTTCTTTCTTTTTTCTTTTTACAGAAAACTGCAGCATCTCTCCAGCAGTTGGAAAAGCAGAGGGTTGCAGCCAAGAAGGAGATTGAACCTCTGTTTTCTCAGGACTCTAATGGGCCAACTTCTTCTACTCTCCCCCAAAAACTTAGTGATGCCAAAATCAAACAAGACAGTCTGGCTGCTCTTGTTGATCTCTACAAAAGGAAGTATGTAGTGTATAAATATAAATGTGTATACATTTGACATTTTATCATATATAATTAAAATGTATTTAAATTAAGAATATCTAGATATTATAAAGTTGCAACTCTGACTCTTTACAACACTCTAGGGTGAATGCCTCTATGGATTTGGAGAAACAGCTGAGGAAGATGGACAACACTGTCTCAGGTTTTGAGAAACAGCTTAGTAATGATTGTACCATCCCAGATGCGCCCAGTGCCATCCAGACCCGTGTCCAGGAGGTTCAGGTACAGACTAAACTTACTGTACTTCTTAAAACGTACATCTTAGTAGGGTGCAATAATGTTATTATTTAATTCCTTTTTTCTGTGAAATGACTGGCAAGGATTTTTTTGGCTCATATTTTCGCAACTGTTAGGGCTAGAATCAAAATACTTTGCACATCACTTATATTTAAATATTATCAGATACATTATAAATAATATATTGTAACGAGTGGCTGGCGCTGGCAATGATGAAGACGATGACGTGAGAACCCAAGTGCAAATTTATTAATAAATGTGATATCCAAAAAACCCTAATTACAAATATGAAACATAAACATGAACTTGACTTGACTTAAAACTTGAATTGACATAAACATGGCTTGACATAAACTGACAACATTACATTCACAATACCTGACAAAGCACAATGGGAAAACATGAGGGCTTAAATACATGGACATGGGAGAACACATGACAAAGATAACCAATCAACAAACAGAACTGATAACAGGATAACAAGACAATAAACCAATGAAAACAAGACAGATGAACATGGAGGGAAAACAGTACATCACATGACCAGGAAACAGAAACTAAGCTTTTCAAAATAAAAGACATGAAAAACATGAATCAACAAAATACACATGACATATCCCCCCCACTAAGGGGCGGCTCCCAACGTCCCAACACATGAACAAAACACATAAAACATGACATAATATTCAAAGTTCTGTAGGGAGCTAGGGAAGGGGGGGGGGGTCTTGAGGCATGGGGCATGGGACTAGGGCAGAGTCAATGGAAGGTGGGGCCCCGAGAGGCTCGAGGGGTGTTGCTGTGGAAGGTGGGGTTGTGAGAGACTTGAGGGGCGGAGCCATGGAAAGCTGAGCCGTGAGAGACTTGAAGGGTGACACCATGGAACTTGGTGCTCGGAGAGTAGCCGAAGACTCGAAAGGCCAGGATGGAGCCGATGGCAGGGAGGACCAAGGCAGTGCTGGAGGCTCGGAGGAGCAAGGCGGAGCTGGGGGATCAGATGACTGAGGCAGAGCCGGTGGGACTGAGGACCAAGGTGGAGCCGTAGGGAAGGAGGTCCCCAGTGGAGCTGATGGATCAGAGGGACGAGGCGCAGCCAGAGGATTGGAGAGCCAAGGCAGAGCCAGGCGACCGACAGACCAAGGTGGAGCCAGCGGGACGAGGGACCCCGGCAAAGCCGACAGGCTGAAGGACCGTAGTGGAGCCGAGGGAACGCAGAGCTGAGGCAATGTCGAGGGACCGACAGGCCAAAGGGGTCAGAGGGTTGAAAGTTCCCCTTGCCTGCTCAGGAGAACTAAGGGTGGGTACAAGGGTGGGAACCATCTCCAGGTCCAACTGCTCAGATGTGGCCATGACATGGCTTGGAACAGACTCAAGTGTGGCTGTGACGTGGCATGGAGCATGCTGAGGCGTGGCTGTGACGTGGCATGGAGCAGGCTGAGGCGTGGCCGTGACGTGGCATGGAGCAGGCTGAGGCGTGGCCGTGACGTGGCATGGAGCAGGCTGAGGCGTGGCCGTGACGTGACATGGAGCAGGCTGAGGCGTGGCTGTGACGTGGCATGGAGCAGGCTGAGGCGTGGCTGTGACGTGGCATGGAGCAGGCTGAGGCGTGGCTGTGTCATGGCATGTCTGGCTCAGTGGCCAGGTCGTGGAACTCTGGCTCGGCGGCCATGACATGGAATGCTGGCTCGTTGACCATGACGTGGGACGCTGGCTCTTCGACCATGACGTGGGACGCTGGCTCGTCGACCATGACGTGGGCCGCTGGCTCGTCATCCGCCTCCCCCATAGTGAATGGTGAACCACTCATTAGAAGGGCAAGGTCGATGTACCGAGTCAGGTTGTAGGTGCTCCGACCATCAGGCATCAGGGAGGAAGCTGGCTCACTCAGACCTGCCCGGAAAATGTCCTTGAGGGCTATCTCATTAAAGTCCACCCGGCAGGCCAGAGCACAGAAGTCCTCCACATAGTCCTCCAGGGGACGATTCCCCTGACATAGGCGGAGGAGCTGGATTTAGCAATTAATTAGTTCAATTTATTAATAAACGTGATATCCAAAAAAAAAATAATAACAAACGTGAAACATAAACATGAACTTGACTTGACATAAACATGGCTTGACACAAACTGACAACATTACATTCACAATACCTGACAAAGCACAATGGGAAAACATGAGGGCTTAAATACGTGGACATGGGAGAACACATGACAAAGATAACCAATGAACAAACAGAACTGATAACAGGATAACAAGACAATAAACCAATGAAAACAAGACACGTGAGCATGGAGGGAAAACAGTACATCACATGACCAGGAAACAGGAACTAAACTTTTCAAAATAAAAGACATGAAAAACATTAATCAACAAAATACACATGACAAATATCTTATTGTTCATCCAGAGTTTGAGGAAATATGTCACTGGAGATCAAAGTGAGATGCAGAAACTTAGTGAGGACCTGGAGGCCCTTAAGAAGCTGTGCAGTTCTCTTCAGCAAGGGTACCAGGAGTACTGTCCTGATATACGCAGACAGGAGGCAGAGGTAAAGAATCTTCAAAGCCGATATGCCAATGTGAGCAACCAGATAAATGAAAGGTGAGTGATACATACTAACTACATTGTCAAAGTTTTGTTTAAAAGGCATGAATATTTAAATTTTAAACTTAATCCATCTAGTTTAAGTCTTACTGGTAGTGTCACTGAGGTATACTCTCCCTGCAATAATAATGAGTTCAATGAGTTCAAATTGCCTTACATTTTACTTAGGGAGAGGCTTTTGCAAGAGGCTGGCACAAAACACCAGGACTTCCAGAATGTGAGCCAATCATTAAGCTCCTTTTTAGATAATCTACCTAACAACAAGATCAACCCTAAGGATGATTTGTCTCAAGTGAATGCCAAGCAGAAGTCTCAGAAGGTTAGATGTATGCACTTTTTCAGATAAAATGGAAAATCATCACATCTGATTTAAAAAACTAGTCTTATTAAAGAGTTTGAATACTCACTTATAAGCGTGGTTGGTTGTTCTATTTTCCTTAAAAGAGGATGGTAGATGATATACAGCGGAAGGGCGAAAACATGGACAGGGTGGTTGATCTCTCCAAAGATCTCCAAATTGTTCTTAATGTAAGTCCAATGTTTTGGTACAGTAACTTTCTGTGTCACGAATCACACACTAACTACAAGTTTTTGCTGAAAATGTGTTATGAAATTATAATATATTGTATTTATTTTGAACAGGAATATGAGATGAATTGTGATAAGTACAAAGCTACTCTTGATGACACATCTTCGACAAATGCTAAAAGGCTTCACATCTCAACCCTGGCTGATTCTGTTGCAAAACAGGTTAGATATTTGATATTAAATTATGATTCAAAAATCTTGATATGAATTAGTATCACATATCAAGTCAATAGAATAAAAAAATACTTAATTCCTTACTCTCCTGTGTTACAGGAGAAGGATCTTATGAACCGTTATGCTGAGACAGCTGCTGAGAGTAACCAGTTACTCAACCAGATGGACTTAGCGAAATGCATCCTGGCTGAGGTGCAGTTAAAAACCAGTAGTCAACTAACTAAATAATCTGTATGACTGAAATATTAACTGGTCTTTCTTCTCACTACACAGAATGTGGAAAGAGTAAATAGAGTACAACAACAGCAGGTACAACAAAAAGCCATTGAGGACACAGAAGGTCTCCAGAAAGAATTAAAGGAGCAAATTGCCAAACGTACCAATACAGAGAATGAACTTAGCACCCTCCAGAACAAAGTTTTATTTCTGAAGAGTCGAAGAGGAGTGGAGCGACTGGAAGAGAAGGAGGTTCTGCAGTACTACCGTGACCCAAAACTTGAAGCTGAATTGGAGGACTTTCAAAGGAAGTTCCACGAAGAAGCTCTAACACGCACCAAAACCCAGAGTGAGATTGAGGTGTTGACCAGAAAGATCACAATTCTAGAAACTGAACTAAAGAACACAAAGCCCAAGCTTGTGACAAGAGAGGTGACAGAAGTAGAGAAAGACCCTCAGCTGGATGTAGAAGCCTCACACATTCGAGAAAAGATAAGCACATTGAGGAGTGAAATTAGAGTTAAAGAACAAGAGAAAGCTCACCTGCAAACTGAAATGTCAATTTTGGAGCAAAAGAAGTACAACATAAAAGAGAAGGTGGTGCAAAAGGAAGTGGTAAGGCTGGAGAAAGATCCAGCAATGTTGAAGGCAGTTAGGACATTTGAGATGGAGATCTCAGATGAAGGTGAGAGGAGCAAGTCACTGAAGAGAGAAATCTCCCAAACCAGGAGTCAGATCACTTCTCTTGAGAGACTTATTCCAACCTTAGAGCCAAAGATTGTCACAAAGGAGGTGAAGAAGGTTGAGCAGAACCCTGGACTCATAAGTGAGTCTAAAGAGCTTCTGGGTAGAATAGAAGAGGTTAGAAATGAGAATACAAATCTCATGATGGAGCTGAGTAACATTCAGTCACGCCATGTCCAAGTACAGCAAATGAAACCCAAAGTGGAAGTCAAAGAAATCATAAATGAGATCTATAGGGTGGCCCCTGAGACAGAGGCAGAGATGCAACGCTTGAGAAGGGAGCTACAAGATAACAGCAGGCAGAGCTCAGACTATGAGAGAGAACTCAGCATGGTCAAAACGGAGCTTGGTGGTCTACATGTGAAGAATCCCAGGGTTGAGTATAAGGAAATTGTTCTGGAGGTTGTAAAAGAGGAAAGAAGTCCAGAGAATGTAAGAGAAATACAGAAGCTTTCAGATCAGGTCTATTCCTTACATAAAACCTACAGTAATTTGCAAGATGAGCTTATCCGTTTAAGAAAAGACAGGGATGAATGGAGGACTGAAAGATCAAAGGTTGAGACCAGGATTGTCACTAAAGATGTAACTAAGTATGTTGATGACCCACTTCTGGAAAAGGAAGCAGATCGTCTCAGGAAAGAGGTCCGTGAGGAAACTCAGAGGCGTAGAATAACGGAGGAAATGGTGTTTGAACTTCAAAATAAATACATTCAGCTTGAGAGACAAAAACCAGAAGAAAAGGTAGTAGTGCAAGAAGTAGTGCGTCTACAAAAGGACCCAGGGCAGATTCTTGCTTATGAGAGGCTTGGCAGGAGTCTAGATGAAGAAGTGAAGAATCGGAGAAAATTTGAGTTAGAGGTTCAGCAGATGAGAACTTTGGTAGAAGACAAGGAGAGAACCATCAGGAGCAGTGATGAAAGGCAGAGAAAGATCCAGGTGGAAACTGAGCTGAGACAAATCAAATCCAGAATCCATGATCTAGAAACTGCCCCACCACCCATTGAAGAGAACATAGTTATTGAGGAAGTTCTGAAAGTTGAGAGGGACCCAAAACTAGATAAACTGACCAATGGTCTCCGAACAGACATGGATAAGCAGAGCGGTGATATTATGCGTTTAGAGAGAGACATCAGGAACTTGAAACTCCAGATAGACATCCTGCAGCGAGATAAATCAGTTGAGAAGACTGTCTATAAGGAGGTTGTTCGTGTAGAGAAAGACCAGGCAGTGGAGGCAGAACGGTCCCACGTTCGAGAACAGGTACTTCAGCAGAAAAATGCTAGACGAGACCTTGAGGACGAAATCCACCGTCTAGTTGAGAAACTGCAGCGACTAGAAAGCAAAAGAACTAGCACATCCCTGGAGGAGACCAACCTGATTCATGATAGGGAAAAACTGCAAAGAGAAAAAGACACCCTCCAGAGAGAGCTGAAAACTTTGGAGTCTGAAAGACAAAACAGCAGCATCTCATACCAGCAGCAGTCTAGACTGATGAGTGAAATAAATCAAATTAACAGGCAAAAAAGCATCAAAATGGAATCTGATGTTCAGAGGCTGGAAAGGAACATCCTGGATGAGAAGGACAAAATCTACAAGCGTGATAACACAATCAGGGAGCTAAAAAACAGTTTGAAGAAAGATGATTCCTCAGATACTCGAACTAAGGAGTTCAACGTCTCCACAAAAATTAGCATTCTGGATCCTAACACTGGTAAAGACATGTCACCATATGATGCCTACATGCAAGGCTTCCTTGATCGTAACCAGTACATTCAACTGCAGGAACTGGAATGTGACTGGGAGGAAATCTCCACATTAGGACCTGATGGCGAGACAACTGTTTTGCAAGATCGCAAGAGTGGCAAACAATACTCCATCAAAAATGCCCTAAGAGAAGGCAGGGTAACTAAATACCAACTACAACAGTACAAGGATGGCAAAATGCCTATCTCAGAGTTTGCTCTACTTGTGGCTGGTGAAACAAAATCTCTGTCATACACTCCAATTAACAGCCAACCATTTCAAAATCTAAATGAAGAGTTCCCCATCTGTGGCGTGTATGATGCACACACTGATTCATGTCTAAATGTGCGCAGTGCCATGGCTCGAAAGTTGATTGACACCAACACTGCCCAAAAGCTGCTTGAAGCACAGGCAGCCACTGGTGGCATTATGGACATCAGCAATGGTGTAAAATATTCTGTCCACAAAGCAGCTGATAGAGGTCTGATTGAGACCAGTCAGCTACAGCGGTTACTAAATGCTCAAAAGGCCTTCACTGGAGTTGAAGACCCTATGACAAAAGAACGTCTGTCAGCTGGAGAAGCTGTTCAGAAAGGATGGATGCCCAAAGAGAATGCCATGCGTTACATGGAGGCACAGTATCTGACAGGTGGGTTGGTTAACCCCAACAAAGCAGGAAGAGTCAACATAGTGGATGCTGTCAGCTCTAAAATGATTGATAGTACAATGATGAGAGAGCTTCAGGAAGAGATCAACTATGCTAAAGAGCTAATTGATCCCATTACCAAAGAGAAGATCAACTACAAGCAGGCTTTAGCTCGTTGTAAAATAGACCCACTTTCAGGTCTTCCAATGCTTCCTGCTTCCTCCAAAGAATCTGCCTATACCACCTCATACTTCAGTCATACATAGCCACACATTTAAAGTCTCATCTGTTTACAAAGATTATCAGTCAATCTAGTTTCCACAGAGTTGACTGTGACCATTTATGCTTGGTTAATATGAAAATAGTGACACCAAATCTGATCTATACTGTACTCACACTACAATTGTAAATCTTAGGTGCTATAAAATCTGCCAAATTGAACACATTACTTAAATTCATTGGACTCAACTACAGCTTTCATTTACACATCTCAACAGCTGAGATGCTTGTGTTTACTTCCTTTCTAAGTGATCTATACTGTACTCACATACAGTTTTAGGAATATCCATCCACAAATATGGTAAAAAAATAATGTTATACTTGTTTTTTTCCCCCATGGTATAATGGGCCAGAAGTGCAATTTCTGATTTAAAGTGATAATACATTTAATTATTTATGCCTTTCTTTTATCAGTCTCTGTAATTTCTGGAACTACTATATGCTGAGAATAATTAAAAAGGTAATGAATTCCTTTTTTGTCATTTTGTTACATTTACTTTGTTTCTTCTAACTGAAATCAATACATTCAATATTGGTAGCTAATGTATTATTTGCAGTCATAAGATGTTAGTTAGCAGCTAAATTTACTGTAATGTATCATTTTTAATTTTTTAATGCTGCTAAATGTATCTTTTAATTTTGTATATATATAAAACACTTCAGAAGGGGTTCTTTCACTAAATAAAATAGAGATGTACAGCTTGACCTACTGTACTTGACATCCAATCTGAAAGGGTGTGTCAGATAGTAAGTTGGGAGAACCCAAACATTTTCAATACCTACACTAGTTCAGATGAGTATACAAAACATTAAATTAATGCAATTATATGTACTGTCCATTACTGATGCAAAAGAATAATCTTTAATGGTATCAAAAAGAAACTGATTAAAATAATAACACTATCTCTTTTATAAACTAAAAAGGATTAAAAGTAGATTTGGTAGGTTGGGGAATACAGCTAAACCCGTTAAAGAGACCAGTATGAACAGAAAACCAGGGCCCATATTCACAAAGATTTTTATCTTACCACTAGGAGTTCTCCAAAGAGTTCCTGGCTAAGAGTTTTTGCTTAAAAGCTATTCACAAAACTGCTAACAGCAAGTTTTACTAAGGAAATCTTAATGTAAGAGTAAGATGGAGTTGACCTTGTAGCTATGGATGACATTTTATTAGCGCACTCTTTTAAATCACTCAAAGTGACTGGTAGAGAGGGAAGCGCTATTTGTCAGCAAATTCCTCATAGACATATAGCGGAATATGTATAACACATATAATATTCACATATATATATATATATATATATATATATATATATATATATATATATATATATATACACACACACACACCGATCAGCCACAACATTAAAACCACCTGCCTAATATTGTGTAGTTCCCCCTCGAGCTGCCAAAACAGCGCCAACCAGCATCTCAGAATAGCATTCTGAGATGATATTTTTCTCACCACAATTGTACAGAGCAGTTATCTGAGTTACTGTAGACTTTGTCAGTTTGAACCAGTCTGTCCATTCTCTGTTGACCTCTCTCATCAACAATGTGTTTCTGTCCGCAGAACTGCCGCTCACGGGATGTTTTCTGTTTTTGGCACCATTCTGAGTAAATTCTAGAGACTGTTGTGTGTGAAAATCCCAGGAGATCAGCAGTTACAGAAATACTCAAACCAGCCCATTTGGCACTAACAATCATGCCACGGTCCAAGTAACTGAGATCAAATTTTCCCATTCTGATGGATGATGTGAACATTAATTGAAGCTCCTGACCTGTATTTGCATGATTGTATGCACTGCACTGCTGCCACATGATTGGCTGATTAGATAATCCCATTGATGAGTGTTGGTGCCAGATGGGCTTGCTTGAGTATTTCTGTAATTGCTGATCTCCTGGGATTTTCCCGCATATCAGTCTATAGAATTTACCCCAAATGGTGCCAAAAACAAAAACCATCCAGTGAGCTGCAGTTCTGCGAATGCCTTGTTGATGAGAAGTCAACAGAGAATGGCCAGACTGGTTCGATTTGACAAAGTCTACGGAAACTCAGATAACTGCTCCATACAAATGTGGTGGGAACAACATCATTTCAGAATGCTATTTTGAGATGCGGGTTGGCGCTGTTTTGGCGGTACGAGGGGGACCTACACAATATTAGGCAGGTGGTTATAATGCTGTGGCTGATCGGTGTATATACTAGATAGATAGATAGATTCGAATTCCAAAAAGTAACCACCGTAGTGACGTCATCTAGTATTTACCATTTTTTGTTTTCTGATGTTATTTGCATGTGCGTTTGGCATTTCAGTAGCAACAACAACAAAATCAACAACACCGATGGAGGACGCCGGTGTTATGGATCAACTGGGGATCGTGTTAACTGGGGATGTGTGCGTGCACACAAATCATTTTACTTGAGTTTCCAGCAGAAAAATGTATTTCTTCCTCCAGAAGTAGAACCTCTGCTAGCTGATATGAGAAGTTATGCCATACATAAATCATGTGTCATTATCATTAAACATTGAAAATAATAGATAAAATAATTGCCATTGCTTACTTTGCAAACAAATGCACCACATGATGCACAATTGTGTGACACTCCTCCACCTTGAAATGTGCAGACCCCTCATCCTCATGAAAGATCTATGAAACAGAAAGTGCACCTGGCAGTAGGCCACAATTCAAAAACAGCATGTTATAGAATGACACATACCTCCCTCTCAGTTCAACAGACTTCACATACTTGCCTTTTCACATCTTTGCATTGGCCGATTACTAGTGGCGATTTTAGGGGGTGGCCTGTGGTGGCCTGGGCCACCCCTGAAATCTCATTGGCCACCCCAGAACTGATTGATAGTTCATCATGTTCATCAACACAAGAACGAAGAATCTATAGAAACACCTGTCAATCAAAGATGACACCTCAGGTCATTTGTTGATTTAGAGCCACACTGACCCAGGGTCAGTTTTATATTTCTGACCATTATAGTAGTGGTGGGACTGAAGCTGTGTGAGCTGATCTTTGATCAGTGGGGGGAGGGGCAGGCCGTGGGTGGCCAGGCAGGTGCCGCAGGTCGCGGGCAGCGGGCGCCTGGTCTGGAGTATAATGGTCGGTCAGAAGCACGAAGCTGACACGAGCTAGCGTCTACCTCCAACTTCCAATGAGTTGACGACGTCGATTTGTGGTCAAAAAGAAAGCTGTTATTTGAGAGGTATGTTCATCTAATCTATAGTTTAATTTATCCCGAATTTCCATGTGAATGTGAAAATATTTTTTCATTGTTACAGTAGCTAGGTTAAAGAGTAAGCTAGACCCTACACCACATTCAGCATGTTATCTTTATATTGACATGAAATATGAAATGCCATGTTTTCTGATTTAATGACAGAGGTGTGTAAAGCGTTTTACAGATGTATATGTTCAATAGCTAAAGTTATATATATATGGCTAACCTGTGTGTGAAATGGAAGGGTTTGTGCTGTGACTGTACTTTAAATCTTTACATGAGTTATTTATGAACTCTTTATGTGTATTATTGTTCAGTCAGACCAATAAAATCTTCAAAATTTTTATACCTTATTTGACATTTTAAATATGCAGAGGCAGGGCAAATTGCACTTAAATGCCACAAATGATTTGACTAACTATTTTATTTGGTAATATTCAAAGTAAATGAAGCTATCAGAACATGTGGAATATAAACCTGAGTAGAAACTGTAAATAGAGTTTTGTTTTTTACTGTATTCAGAGCTCAATCTGCAATTTTGGGGTTTCCAGACAGACACCTATAAGCCCTCGTAGCCAATTTCACACACTGATTTGTACCCAATTTAACAATATTTCTGCTGGACAGTCCAGTTATAGCTAATAAATGAATGAATAATTGATTGAATGATTGATTGAATTGCGCCTCAATCAGTTATCACCTGTACTTGTATCTTTTTATGATTATACACTATACCTGATGTTATTCACAGATTAATTCTCTACAATGAGAATAGCTCTTAAAAATGTGTAACTGACTTTTCCTAAACAATTACTGATTTAAAAATGGATGTTATGTTAATATAACCAGAGATTCCCAGAAACTGTAATAGGTTGAAATAGAACAGGAATAGAAAACTGTCAAATGTCAAAACAACAGTCTGATATTGAATACAAACAATTCAGTGAATGCTAACATGAGTTTAAGAATTAATTTATTCTACATGTGTAGATGTTGAAGCAAAGCAATGCGATATTTACACATTTTGATCATGTGCCATTCATAAAGGTTCTCTCGGTATCGCCACCCCACACTAGGTCTGTGCCCCATCTTGGCCACCCCAGTAAAAATGTCCTGGATACGCCACTGCCGATTAATGTATGTTTGGCGCCAAAAGGGTAAATTTATATGGACTTTCCCATCTTTGGGTACATTGCCTTAAGGAAAAAAGCAGAGTATTAAGTCTCATTAGATAATTATTTTTGGACACAACTATTTTGGCTAAGTCTCCAGTTAAGAATAAATTAAGAAATTTGCAGTCACTTACTATAAATGTCCAATGGTTGTTTACACAAACTGCTCCAAAAAGCACATATCATACATGGATGGATCCAGCTAAAACAATAAGTGGTAAAAAATAAATAAATAAATAAAATACTCTACTAATATGCAATAATTATTTTGGGGTTGTGTTGAAATGCAACTGCCAACTACCTTTTTCAAGCCTTTTTGGTTTCCTTTCCAGACTGAGGTCATCTGATAGGAATCTATTAAATATGCCTTTTTCTCTCCTGACATATTTAATCAGTCTGCAATGTTGTGGAGATAAGCGTTTACAACCTATTTACAGAAAGAATCAAAGTATTAGATTGTTATTACAAAGAATTGAAACACATACATACAAAGGAAGCCCTCTAACTGCATTTGTAATAATGTAAACTTTATTTGGAAAATTCATTAATCTTACCTCACTTTCTAGCTGTTTGCCTGGTGCCAGATCCATTACGCTATTTGTGTATAGTTTATTGGGACCCATCTTGCTCCGCAACAGATGTCGTTTCTTGCCCTCCCATATATAATTTATCACTAGGAAAATTAGCACAAAGACAAATACTGAACTATGGAAAATGAATCAAATGTTGTCACACTATTTAGTATTTACCTTGCTCTTCAGAATTTGTAGATGCTGGGAAGGTGTCAAATGTGCAAGATGGATGTTTCGTCTGTGCCTTTTTTGTGGTCTGGATTGAGTGGATAACGGGCTGATGTGAGGAAAGAACATTGGAACAAGGAGTGGTGGGGCTATTGTTTTTTGGAGTTGACAGACTCTTGGTGGGACTGTGAGGAGGAATACTGGATGGATGAGGGGGACTGGATGGAGGAGGAGGACTGAAAGGAGGAAGAAGACTGGGAGGAGGAAGAGGACTGGGAGGAGGAAGAGGGCTGGGTGGAGTTGATGGGATCCATCTATTTGGAATGTGGGGCTCTGGCTCTACATACTTTTTTAGGTGGTCTGTATTTGATTAGTGTATTCCACTTCGATGAGACCACATCAACATTTTCCCCCTCAGTTTTCATGACAATGAATGGACCCAACATATCTGGATCCATTTTTCCTCCCTTTCTGCTCTCTTGTTGCAAGTTCCTCACCAAAATTTTGTCCCCAACCACAAAGTTGTCCCCCTGTCCTCTTTCCATCTTTCACTTTCTGACTTTGTCCTGGCTCCGTTCTATGTTTTGTTTTACAGCTTCCATGGTCTCCGATGCCACGATGATTGAGTTTCGTCAGGCTTCTGATCATCAAAATTGAGGATGTAACAACACTGCATTTGATTAAAAAAATTAATTATTTAAAAATTTTTTAAAAAACATTAAAAAAAAAATTACTGAACATGGGTCTGTTCATATTTAAAATACCTTTGAATTGTGCCATTCATTCTCTCAACAAGGCAGTTTGTCTGAGGATGGTAGGGAGAACACAGTTTCCTGGTGATCCCCAGTTTATCGCAGACTAAAATTGACCTATGATAAAAGATATACAAGTTACATATATTGTTTATGGTCATATTAATTTATTTTAGCTTGATTTGTGTTGTACCAACCTTGTTAACAAACTCTCTTCCCTGATCTGTTAGTTGTTGTTTTGGTGCTCCAAATTTGTAAAAGAAAAAAAAAAAAAAAATCAAGGATGCAACGTGTGACCTCTTCTGCACTCTTTGTCTTAAGTGGGTAGGCTTCTGGACACTTGGTGAAATAGTCCACCATCACACAGATATATTTGTGGCCATTATCAGTTGCTGTAAGTTTACCTATAAGGTCCATGCCAACTAATTCCAGAGGTTCTGTGACCTGAAATGGGAATCGGTCTTTGTAACTTTCAGGACTAAGGCTAACATCTTAAAAGTATATAAGAGGTTTTTTATACTATGGGATTGTTTGTCTTCTTTTTATTGATGTTCTGCTGGCCTGACACTGAGCTATCTGAAAGAAGAGAGGTATCTCATGAGCATTTTAACCTAATATTAGCCAAAAAGTCCAAGTTAATACAATAAATGTTCAGAAAATGTTGTTACGATAAGTTTGCTATGTACAAGACACCAAGACTTATAACTTACCCTCTTGCAGATACCCTGCTCCATGCCAGGCCAGTAAAATATAGTGATTATGGCATGGTGAGTTTTCTCCACTCCACAGTGTCCACCAACCCACATAGTAATTTTTGTCTGGCCCAGCTACGGTCCACATAATCTGTTTTCCCTCGGCCCACAGACAGCAATGAATTACAGCCCTCTGGTGGCCCAGATCCGGATTTTCAGACAAGGACCATGCATGGGCCATAACTGGCCCAAATCTCAGCCAATCAGTAGCCCATAATCGGCCCTGCACTGGGCCAGAATATGTGTAATATCAGTACCGAATCTCAGCCTTATGTATACCATATCAACACCAGTCTTTAACCAGAAACCCCATAACTGAGCCATACCCAAGCCTCATCTAACCCAATTTCTGCACAGAATATCTTCTCGGCCATAATATCCCCAAATCATATACATGTAGAATAAACCACAAAACAACTATTGCATGAAAAGGTTTTATTTTTTTATATAAAAAAATCAGGTCCTTTAGACAAATTACAATTTTGTTAATTTTGTGTGTTTTTTGTTCAGTGCACATACACAAAACATTTACAATGATCTTAACTAAAAGTAAAATAAACTAACTAAACTGAACTTAAATAAATACAATTAACACCAGCAAAAGGTAAAATGCAATTACTTCAATATTTTCCAGTTATCACAGTTATACATTTTGCAGAGGGGACAAAAGGAAAGCCTTGCATTAATGCAATATACATGCATATTCTAAACAAATTAAAGGGATCAAACAACAGATAAAAAACTATACATTTGTATGATCACATTAGTTATTTTATTGCCCACCCTAATAGCTGCATTTGTTTCTCTGTGTGTGTGTATATGTGTGTGTGTTTGTGTGTGTGTGTGTGTGTGTGTGCGTGTGTGTGTGAGAGAGAGAGAGAGAGAGAGAGAGAGTCTAGTCAGAATTGTCCTAAACAAGTAAGTTAAAAGTGTCCTGCCCTTCTTTTCTCCTCAACCGCTTCCTCTTTTCTCAATCTCTTTTAGGGGCAAACTGAAGCCATCTCTTTACATTAACTTTAGTCTCCTGGTCGGTGGTGTTGCATGTCAGGCGATTTTTTTCCCTCACAGCAGCTAAGGACACAAAATTAATAAATAAATAAATACAAATCATTATAACACAGGCATTGCTAGATACTATTTAGGGGTGCTTCAGCAGGGTCGAGTTCAGGACGAGCAAAGATCAGGATCTGCAGACCGACTGAACGAGAGATGGCTTGTCATTCTTTTAGTTCAGCAATCTTGTTGAACAAGAGAAAGGGGCTGGATAAATTATGAGTAAAAAAAACCAAAAACATTTATATAGTGCTTTTCTAGGCACTCAAAATGCTTTACATAGTATAGGGGGAATCTCCACAACCACTATCACCACTGTGTGGCATCCACCTGGATGATGCGACGGCAGCCATGGTGCGCCAGAACGCCCACCACACACTAGCTATTGGTTGAGATGAGAGTAGAGTGATGTAGCCAATTCAGGGATGGGGATTTATTAGGAGGCCATGATTGATGAGGGCCAATGGGGGAAATTATTTTTGGCCAGGACACCGGTGTTTGGCACAGGAGCGGGTTTGGTTATTAGCAATAATTAATAATTATCAAAGTTAAAATTAAAATCAATAGAACATTGATTAGAATTAACATTAGCTTATTGATCCTTCAAATCAACAATCATCAAAGATAATTATCAATTATCAAAATCAATAGAATATTAATAAGGATTAATATCGCCAGGGCACCACCCTGGAATCAGGGACTAATAGCCAGACAGTATAGCAGTCTCACTATAGGATTGTTCTCTTAGGAAAGTCGACGTCCAGAGAACATCGACATTCAAAAGGAAAACAATGAAGGCTTGAATCCGAGCACCGACATCCCCTGCCAGCCCTTGTGCATGCAGAACAATACCAAAACACTTCTCTTTAAAGTATAAAAAAGTTTATTAATGCAGTAATATCAATTAATAATCAATACAGTCAATAAGCTTCCGACTTCCAACTACAAACTAAACAGTAACATGATTAGGTATGGTAACAAATAAGCCTATAATACATGAGAGGATGGTATGTGTGTGTGTGTGTGAATGGGTGTATGTGTGTGTAAGGAATGGAGTGCACAAAATGGCAGACGTGGCTCTTGTGGAGAGTATGTCGCGTGAGGATTCCGGACAGAGAATGTGGGCAGAGAGACTGGTTAATGGCGTCTGCCTGTTTAACGCGTCTCCACTGGTACGATAACTTAGGGACAAAGCTGGACTCTATCGCCAAGATATCTGCTCGCCAAATGTGCGTGTGGGTATGATTGTGAGGGGTTGTGTGTTTGTGCGGTTAGTACAAGAGAGAGAGAGAACAGAGTGACGGCACCGAAGCCGGTTTTAGCGATCGTGGGAGAGAAGGCAACCGTTAGTTTATCACTCAGAGATGCGGTGAACAGCTCGTAATCTGTCTGCCGCGGTCGTTGGTTCTTTAATGGATAAACTCAGTGTGCCGTTCTCACCTGCGATGGCAGAACTGCACAAACAGTCCAACGTGGTTGGATGACAACACAACAAATCTCATTCGTGGTAACAGTGAGTTACAGTAATACCTTGAGTATTATTAGCAGCAATGAACGGACTCGATGGTCCGTAAACTGTACAAGCAATAGCCTTGATACATAAGAATAACACACTATAAAAATCTATCTCTGCCCAGACATAAACCTCTTACTTCAGTCACTTGAGGACATGGGTAGAATGTGTGTTTGTCTGTCGTTTGACTCCGACTCGGTTCCTCGAAGCTCGGGTGATAAAGGGAGGCCGTTTCCTTGCTCTGTCGGCGGGCGGTACAGCTGCTGATTCTTGGTGGGTTGGCGGAGATGTCAGCGAAGTCGACTCGGTTGAAGAGGGAAGAGAAATCTTCTTCACTTCTGCAGGCAAATGGGTGAGACGCGGATTGCTCAGCGGTCTCCTTCGGATCCATTAACATGCTCGGTGGAACATGGAGAAATCTCTGCTCATCCAGCAAGAAGGAGATTATATGGCCAAAGTTCAGGTACGTACGTTACTTCCTTGGGCAGCGAGGCTACACCTGGGAGCAGCAGGACTGCAACTAGACCCAGCGAATACTGTCGCTGGAAGCAACGCCCAGAAAGATCTCCAAGGTTTTTATACTCTCAATGATGTCATGGTTGAGGGACGTGTTCTGTCGTGCGTTTCATCCAATAGGAGTTGAGAGTTTGATCCTTCAGAATTTCACACATAGGTGTAAAGTGAGCAAGGCTTCATGGGATCTGTAGTCTGTTTTGGACTCCCTTTGTTTGATTTTGGCACCGTTGTTGTTATCAGGCTTTGAGTGTTCGTATAGGCCGCAGTCAGGCTTTATGACTATATGTAGGCCTGCCTTTGTCTCCTATTTGTGTACATGAGGCCCAACACTGGGGTTATACCCCTACTCTTTACGAGAAATACCCTGGTATTTTTAATGACCACAGATAGTCAGAACCTCAGTTTAACATCTCATCAGTAAAAGTAACTTATGACATTACAATGACATCAGGATGTAATTTAACTTCGAATCATTTTTGGGCCATTTTGGCATGAGCATGAGTAAAAAATTCAAGAATTTTCATTTTTGGGTAACCATTCCTTTAAAGACTCTTTTTTTTACAAAAACTGTCACTTAACGAATCAGAGAAATCAATATTTTTGGTGAACAAATTCGAAAGAATCGAGTCGCAGTTTGAAAACAGGCAAATCGACATTATCTAAAGTCTAAAGTCACTCTAATAAATAAATGTGACTGGAGTGGTTTGCAGAACAAAGCATATCAGAACATTTTACAGGTTGACTAAATAATTAAATTGTAAATTAACAAATTCTTACATTTTCCTTAGTCTTGCCAAGATGTTTTTCTCAGTGGTGACAGCCCATTGAGAGTTAGGAAGAGATGAGTGAAAAATCTGCTGTCCACTAGGCAGTTCTTCTGGTCGGACACTAAACGAGAGAGAGAGAGAGAGAGAGAGAAATCTAATTGACAGTTTATAAACTGATTATAGAAAAACAAACTTATAGCAACTGAAACTTAAGCTTTCCTTGGCTTTGGTTTCTTCTTAGCGAAGAAATCACCTTGGAAGTCAGGAACCAATGTGTGTAAGATCTTCGGTGCACTAGACAGGTTTTCTGGTCTGTACAGAAAGAGAGTGAGAGGCAAATATAATAGACATTTCATATATTTGCTTATAGGGATAAAAAAGTCAAACGCAAATGAAACGTACATTTTCTTTGGCTTCATTTTGCCAAGACAGACTTCAAGGGTGAACAAATACCTTTGGGAGTGAGAAATAAATGAGTAAAAAATGTTTGGTGCACTAAGCCTTTCTTGTGATCTGTATACAGAGAGAGAGATAAGCAAATATAATATCAATGTTTTTATATTGTTTACAGAAAATTTAACCCAGAAAAGCTACAGAAACCTACATTTTACTTTGATTAGCTTTTGAGAAGTAATTTTCGACTCATCTTCCCCAGGAAAAAGAATGTTTTTCGGTCTAATGAAGCACTTTATTAAATTATGGTTGGATATTATATATTTTCTCACACAGAAAAAAATAAAGATAACTTACATTCTTCTTTGTTTGACTTCTATTAGAGAATCCTCTGTCCCAGGGTCTGTGTTCAACATCTTCTGGTAGCTTTTTTTTTTCATCCCCTTTTCTCCCCAGTTTGGAATGCCCAATTCCCACTACTTAGTAGGTCCTTGTGGTGGCGTGGTTACTCACCTCAATCCGGGTGGCAGAGGACAAGTTTCAGTTGCCTCTGCTTCTGAGACTGTCAATCCACGCATCTTATCACATGGCTCGCTGTGCATGACACCGCGGAGACTCCGCACGTGGAGGCCCATGCTATTCTCCGCGATCCACACACAACTTACCACGCGCCCCATTGAGAGTGAGAACCACTAATTATGACCAAGAGGAGGTTACCCCATGTGACTCTACCCTCCTTAGCAACCGGGCCAATTTGGTTGCTTAGGAGACCTGGCTGGAGTCACTCAGCATGCCCTGGATTTGAACTCGTGACTCCAGGGGTGGTAGTCACCGTCAATACTCGCTGAGCTACCCAGGACCTGGCAAAGGAGTTTATTTATAATGAAAGTGCTTGTGACTTTATGGTAAATTATAACGGCCTAAATGCAGGCGTTTGTGTAAATGATGGGGATCCCGTACTAAAGGGAAGGGCATAAGTATATATATTTGGCCAATAAATAGCATGTGCCCTAAACAGAGAGGACTTGTGAAGAAAGAGACATTACATCTAGGTTGGAAAACTTTGCGAATGTGTTTTGAGAGGACCATCCTGCTGCAAAACATGTCTTGTAAGGAAACACCATTCGTCCATGCCCATGAGGAGGCCATGCCTCTAGTCTAGTGTGCTTTAACACCAATTGAGCAAGTCTTACCCTGCGACTCATAAGCCAGGGTAATTGCATTGACTATCCAGTGAGAGAGCCTTTGCTTGGAGATGGACATTCCTTTTGTGCATCCTCCATAGCATATAAAGAGCTGATCAGACAGCCTAACTGGCAAGTACATTCAATGTATGCATGTAGTGCCCGCACAGGGCATAACAAATGCAATGATTGTTCCTCATCCGAATTAAATGGAGGAGGGAAGAAGGCCTGAAGTTGAACCACCTGTGCTTTGAAGGGTGTGATTAGGAACTTGGGTACATGGCCTTTCCTGGATTTGACAGTGGCTCTTGAAAGACCAGGGCCAAACTCCAGACATGAATTGTCGACTGATAGTGCATGCAGGTCACCTACCCGTTTTACTGAGGCCAGAGCCAGCAGTAGTGTGGTCTTAACGGAGAGCATGTGCAAATCAACAGAGTCCAAAGGCTTGAAGGGGGGCCCTGCGAGAGCTATTAGGACTAAAGTTAAGTCCCAAGTTGGGACTGTAGCCGGGCCGAGGTGGGTTTAATTGCCTTGCTCCCTTAAGGAACTTTATGATTAAATCATGCTTGCCTATAGAGGTGACGGCTTCATGTGCGGGATACGCAGATATAGTTGCCACAGACACTTTGAGCATTGACGGGGTGAGTTCTGTGTCTAATTGCTCTTGAAGAAATATTAGAATTTCATGTATGGGGCAGTTTACTGGGTCCTTGCCATGTAAGAGACAACAATCAGTGAACAACTTCCATTTTAGTGCGTAGAGGCATCTCATGGGTGGTGCTCTGGCCTGTAAAATGGTGTTCATGACTGAACACATCAGTTCTGGCGCGTGTAATGTGCCCTGTTCAGGGGCCACACATGCAGGTTCCACAGCTGGGGCTGGGGCTGGGGATGCCAGATTGTGCCTTGCGCCTGAGAGGAGATCCATCCTCAGTGGTATTTCCCATGGTGAGCTTTACAGCATCTCCATCATTTCTGGAAACCATAGCTGGTTGAGCCATTTTGGCGCAACTAATAGAACCGTTTCCTTGTCCTCTCGGACTTTGCATATGGCAGAGTGAATCAGGCATACCAGGGAAAAGCATATTTGCGTTTTGCTAGCCATTTGTGTGCCATTGCGTTCGTTCCCAGCGGGGCTTGGGACTTCGAGTACCAGAGGGGACAGTGGGCATTCTCCACTGAGGCAAATAGATCGATTTCAGTTTCAGTTTCGAATACAGTTTGAGGATGAATTCTCCATTCGCCCAGTATAACTCCTTGGTGTGACAGTAGGTCAGTGCCGTAATTCAGGCAGCCTGGGACATATCCATTAGATCCATTTCAGAGTAATCATTTTGAATGGGCGCTTTATAACTGCGCAATTTTAATGTCTCAGATCCAGGATTGGCCAAAGTCCGCCGTCTTTCTTTGGAACAAGAAAATAACGGCTCTAAAACCCTTTTTGTGCTTGACAATTTGGCACAATCTCTATTGTGTTTTTCCCGATGAGATCTGTAGCAGCCTGTAGCTCTTTGAAAATCTCCGGATTTGTCTGGGGAGCTTTGCTTGGAATACCTGGAGCAATGCTATTGCGTGGAGTGTTGATCCAGCTTGTCCTGCCGCCGATTAGGTTTTTCCAGCCAGTGTGGACGTCCGTCTACACGGCTTAGAAGTATGTATGGGGCGTGATTTCCATGCCCTGTTATTCATAGGACAGAGGTGTGCCACTACCGCCTCCTCCACAGGGGGTAGTTGGGCATAGCTGTTCTTTTCCCCGTGGTCCATGTTCGTGAGAACGACGTCACTGCGCGTGCACGCTAAGAGGGGCGCATGCCAGGACTTAGATAATTCGCTATGAACTTCGGGGAAAAATGGGGCAGATCTGTGGAACGCAGCCGCTTGATGGCGTCCGGACTGCAAGAACCACTCATCAAGGTGAGACTGCCCAGGTTGCTCTGGGAGAGACCACTCTAGGTTGAGTTCTTTGACCGCCCTTGTAAGGATGCGAAGCATCTCCCTGTCAGTGGTGCATACACAGTCCTCGCCCTTGCTGGGGGGAGGGGCGGTACCATCATCCACTGACCACTCACCTGATGCAGTGAGAGACATGACATCATCATTATCCTCCTTATCATCCCCAGCGTCAGATCCACCGAATGAGACGAGGCCGCATGCTCCTTCAGAGGGCCGGAGTTCGTCTCGCACATAGTGTATTGGGAAACATGCGCTTCATGGAGATTAAGGGGCTCGCAGGGCATGTCGGCACGAGATCCACCTCAAGTTCATCCTGCTCGACCTTGCGGCCCCGCCATGCCTCCTCGTGTGAATCCTCGGGTTTCACAGGAGAGGTGGTTGGGAGGGCGCGAGAGGTTGAATCATTCCTCAGAATGAGGGCGATTTGTGAGCGAAGCGACTCATGCCCTCACAGTGAGGACAGTCTGTCTCCACGAGAGCTGACTCTGCGTGGGCGCGGCCCAGACAGAAAACGCAGCTCTCATGCTGGTCTGACGGCGGGATGTGTCTCTCACACAATGAACACTTACGGAATGACATCTTGAAAAAGACGTGAACATGTAAGTGGCTCTTTTAGATATATAAGTATATAAATATAATGTATATTTATATCACACAAATAACTGCTTTTGTAAGGTCTTGGCCCACTCAAAATGGCAGCAGAGACCGCATGGCCCTTTGTTCTATAATCAAAGGAGAGACATTGAACTCAGTTTCCCAGGATCCTTCACAAATTCACAACTGGATGCATAGTCCCGCCCATGGACCCAGTCTCAAACGCCATTGGTCAAAAGCGGCCTACGACCGATGACGTCATCTTGCCAATAAAACCAGCGGACAGATGTAGTTTGCTCTCTCTGTGCTAAGTTCTGGCTGGCTGTTAAGGGACATCTGTACCGTACACGTACTGAAGGAGTTTTCCCTCCGTTTTGGACTGAGAACAAAGAGACCACGTTTTTCTAACCTCACCATTTGGCCACGGTAGAGTAAGATTAACTTTGCTTTGTTCAAGTCTTATAGTATGCTTATAACAACCGGTTCAGTTTCACTGTAAAGCAACAGTGAATTTATTTTGAAAAAATGGAAAGGCTACCAGTTTCCCTTCTCCCTCTTCTTCATTCAATGTTGACCTTTTGCATTCTTCTCCACCGCTGGATCCGAAGAATAAAGCAGAGACGTGTCTTTTCACTGACGAGCATAAGACAAGGGACCATCCAGACCGTTTCTCCTGACCGCTCAATGCAACAGGAATTCCAACGGACAACCGTACTGAAATCACACAGGATTTCCTAAGTAAGGCTTGATATCTGGGCAGATTTAGTTTAGAAACTGTGATTTTTCTTGCGCAACTGAATCTTATATTTGATTCTAAATGCTGATGTTTTGAGTATATTTGTATGTTAAACTCTGCTCGCTGTTTGCTGTTTTGAGTTGGGAGATTTGTATTAATATTTTGGGGGGTTAAGTTTGTTTTGTTGAGTGATCTGAACTAGTAATTCAGTCCCGCTGTTACAAGTGGTTACCCTCAATTAAATTGCATGCAGTTTTCCTCTCTCTCTCACTCTCATTCTCTCTCTCTCACTGATATTCACTGAGTGAGCGGCGCCACGGTTTATGTTCGACTCAGGCTGGTGAACCAAATTCTCCCACCTGTTTCGTCAGTTCCTTTGTGTGTCCGCTCATTTCCACCCTCACGTGGTATCAGCTCCATTTTGGATCTAACCCTCCATTTTGAACCTGACCCTCCATTTTGATTCCTTTGTTACTGCATCTGGACACACACACATACACACACACACACACACTCATATACACACACACACACTAGCATATAGCTCCACTGTTAGTTTAGGATTTCCTTGATATTTTTTTGGGTTATATTCAGCTAGTATTGGCTGTTCATTAATGCTTGATTATAATAAATCTTGTTATATTATAATAAGTATTCCTGTTTGTTTTTTTGTTTGAATATTGTGTTGAAGCCAGCCTCTGCCACATCAAAAACTCCCATGTTACCTCAGAGTACTGTTATTTTATTGGTGTTAGAAACTAACTGTAATTAGATTACTGTTAGATTTGTATGGCAATAATTTAACTAGTTTCTCCCCTTTTTGATTATTTTGATTAACAATTAAGATACTCAACCTTCAGGGTAGATTTTGTTTTTATGAGACTCGATCAGTAACTTGCTATCATTTTTCTCTTGTCAAAGAGTGGTGCCCCGAGAATAGAATTTAATGAGTTAAATTCTATTATTTAATTATTCAATAATTAATAACAATTAATTATTGATTATTTCTGATAGTAAAACTGATCTAAACAACCAGTAGCACCTACACTATTAAAGGATTCTCCACACCTGCCGACGCGCTGCAGAGAATCAAGATGCTGAGACCCATTCACCAGCGAAGCATCAAGTGGCGAGGCGGAGAGATGTTCGCCGGAGCACTGCAGGGGAGCGGAGAGTCTTCTCACTGCCGTGAAGTTCGGCCCGCTGACTCATGTATATCAACAGTGAAGGTAGAGGGCTTCTAGACAAGAGATGATTGCTGTCTTGAACGAAGAAATTCTGAGGAAATGGTGTCTGTGCACCTGTTTTTATAGCAGACAGTTTCGCACCAAAACAGGCAGGGCTCAAACACCATAGCAAATATTAGAATATTGGCGTCATTGTAGACAGGTTTCAACTAGGTAGTGTAAGAAGGCACTCCCATATGCGTTGCTACGCAATGTCAAGTGTACTGAGTCGTAAGGGAACACAAATTGTGTCTCCCCAAGAAGTCTCTCTCTCTCTCTCTCTCTCTCACAAACACACACACACACAAACACGTGAAACGGGTGATTCTCTTTGGATACTTTGTTTGTTATGTTTTTTCTGTTAAGGGAATTGTAAAATTAGCGCAATCCTCTCAATAGCAGGCTAGCAGCCAGGGGCATAGGTTCCAGGGGTGATGGGATGGAGGTAACCCCACCAATAATCAAAACAAGCAAGTACAACGCCCCCATTATTTATAACATGATCAATGGAAATATGTAAACGCTTCACACTGCACCTATTGTGTTTGAAAGTGTTCTTTTTAGGGGTTCAACCTGAAGGGCTAGAAACCCTATTGTTTTTGTAAGGATTTCTATTAGGGGTTCAAGCCAGAAGGGATAGAAACCCTATTGTTTTTGTAATGATTTTTATTAGGGGTTCAAGCCTGAAGGGCTAGAAACCCTATTGTGTTTGTTAGTGTTCTTTTTAGAGGTCCAAGCAATGAAGGTGCAGGAACCCTATTGTATATGTTCTGATTTTCTTATTATGTTTAATGGTCTGAGCACCGAAGGTGCAGGAACCCTATTGTATTTGTTCTGATTTTTGTATTAGGGGTAAAAGCACCGAAGGTGCAGGAACCCTATTGTATTTGTTCCAATTTTCTTATTATTAGGGGTCCAGGCACGAAGTGCTGGAACCCTATTGTATTTGTTCCGATTTTCTTATTATTAGGGGTCCAAGCACGAAGTGCTGGAACCCTATTGTATGTGTAATGATTTTCTTATTAGGGGTTCAAGCACGAAGTGCTATTGTAAACCCTATTGTAATTGTTAAGATTTTTATTATTATTATTATTATTATTATTATTATTATTATTCCGCCATAAAACTGATCGGGCAGAGCAAACCGTAAGGCCTAGAGACTTGAAACTTGGTCAGATGGTAGTAGTATTGCTTGCTACTCAGAAACACAGACTCGGCCAAATCGGTCAATGGGGGCGCTACAGCGATCAAAAATGTGAAACTGCTTATAACTCCTAGACCGTTTGTCGTAGACTCAAGTGCTTTACCATTGGAATCCTTGGCTCAAACCAAACAAAACGTATATATCTGATTTCATTTCCGCCTATAATAATTTTTCGCCATCTTGGATTTTTCATAAAACCTACTTTTGCGAACTAGTCCTAGGTTTTTTGTCAGATCGGGACCAAGCCAGTGCCAAATGATTCTATGGAGTCTCGATATCAAATGTTATCAAAAAAAGTGTGAACTTTCGACTTGAACTAGCTACGGTATGCGAAAACATCGGAAGTAGGAGTGGCCAATTTTATGTAAATGGCTATAACTCTTGAAGGAAATGAGATATCTTCACCAAACTTGGCATGCCTATGTAAGAGGTCAATCTTTGGTCGCCCAGAAAAGTTGGCACGGTTTTGCCACATGGTGGCGCTATAATACCAAAAACACATGAAATTGGCTGTAACTATGAAACCGTTAATCCTATTGACTTCAACATTTGCATACATTGTCTTTGTCTCCATTGACATCATTGTTTATATGGACATTCACGTATGTTGAAAAACATGGCTGCCATCGGCCAATCAATTTTCAGCAGCTATTACACAAGGTTAACAATGACCGATCAGAACAAAACTTGGTGGACCTATTTGACTCTTGGTCTGAGAGGGTTGTGCAAAACATCGGCCACTAGGTGATGCTATCATGATTTTTGTAGGTGTTAATGGTTGTATATAATGCAGTGTTGTGAAAAAACACAAGTAATATATATCACATGATAGTTCTTCTCATTCTAAACAACTTTGCCTCAAGAGGCATTGGTGTCTGTCAAACCGTTTGGTAAATATTTCAGATAATGGTAAAACCTACTTTTGCGAACTAGTCCTAGGTTTTTCGCCCGATCGGAACCAAACCAGTGCAGAAATATACTCTGGAGTCTGATTATCAATAATTATCAAAAAAAGTTGAAATTTTGACTCATGGTCGCTAAGGGGTGACAAAACTTTCGAAAAGGGCAGGACATTTTTACTAAAATGGCTATAACGCCCACACGAAATGAGATATATGCAGCTATAATTCATATCATTTGTTAGATCTCCTCATACTGAACAACTTTGCTTCAAGAACCACTGCTGTCAATCAAATTGTTCATTAAATATTCACGATTATGTAAAAAAAACTACTACTTTTGTGAACTATTCCTAGGTTTTTCACTCAACCTCAATAAAACCAATGCAGTACAATTCTCTGGACTCTCTAGGTCAATAATTATCCAAATAAATGTTGAACTTTACCCTTTGGCTAGCAGTGTCATTTAGAAAATGGGTGTGGTCAAATGTACAAATAAGCCCATAATTCCTAAACAAAAACTCAGAACTTCACGAAATTAGGTGAGCACATGCAACATATGATTCTCAACAAGCATGCAGACTTTTATGGAGATCGGATCATAGGTGGCGCTATGAGCTTTGAAAAGCTTTAAAAACCATGTATTTCCTTAGTAAATTGCCTGTATTGGCTGTAAATGGTCTATTCCATCTATGATCTAGGTGGTTACATGCTTGCTAAATAAAACATAATAAATTTTTACGCATGTGCTTAAAGGCCTTAAACCGCTTGAACCCTGTTAATTGCTGCCCGCAGCTATATTTATTATTATTATTCTTCTGCCCTAAAACTGAGCGTGCAGACCAAATTGAAAGAATTGAATTGAGAGAGAATTGAAACTTTGAGGGTAGGTAGTACTCCCCAGGTCTACAATGGTGCAAAGTTTCACTCCGATCGGCCAGATGGTGGCGCTATAACAAAGAAAAACGTTATCCTTGGCTCGAGATGAACAAAATGGCTATCTCCAAATTCATTTCCACCATGAAATTTTTTTCACAATTTGCGATTATTTGAATTTATTTTTAAATGAACTAGTCTTAGGCCGTTTGCCCCATTGGAACCAAACCAGTGCAGAAAGATTCAGCAGAGACCCATTATGCAAAGTTTTTAAAAAAAATAGAAATTTCGATTAATCTTCACAACGGTATGTTAAAATGTACATAGCGCAAGTGGCGAGTTTTGCTTAAACAGTTACAACTCTTGAACGGAATGAGATATTCTCACCCAATTCGGTACATTTATGTATGGAGTCATTCTGAGGACACATGAAAAAAATTACATGAATCTGCCTCTTGGTGGCACTATAGTAATTTAAAATATTAAAACAGCTGTAAAATTTTGCATGCAGTGTCTTTGTCCAAGCTACTATCAAGTAGCCTTTCTTGAAAAACATGTCTGCCATCAACCAATCAAATTTAAGCAGCTATTACACAGGGTTAACATAGACCGATCAGAACGTGTCATGGTTTTATGTGTTTTTCTTCATGTCTTTTATTTTGGTAAAATAGTACCATGCCATGTTTGTTCCTGTTTCATTGTCATGTGATCTTGTCATGTGTTTCTCATGTTTTTGTGTCTTGTCCTCACTGGTTCATTGTTTCATTAGCTTGTTAGCAGTCTCATTATCTTGTTTAGAGTTCTGTGTGTTCATTGGTTATTATTGTCATGTGTTCTCCCAAGTTCAAGTATTTAGCCCTCATGTTTGCCATTGTCCATTGTCGAGTATTATGAATGTATCATTGTTGGTATACAGCTTTCCATGTTAAGTTTAGAGTCAAGCTAAGCTAAGTCAAGTCAAGTCATGTCATGTCATGTCTTGTCAAGTCAAGTTTAGTCAAGTCGTTTATGTTTGTTCTCACATTTGTATTCATGTTTTGGAATACACCTTGTAAATAAACTGCACTTGGGTTTGTTGCACTTCATCGTCATTGTCTCTTCGTCTACCTGTAGCCAACCAATTACAGAATACTCGACCCACCAAGATGAACCCAGTGGTTCAGTTACTTTGTCTATGTCAGGAAGGCCTTTCCATTGAGGAATATGTTGAGGACTTTTGTGTTCTGGCCAGCAGGGTCGATTTTAATGAGATTGCCCTCAAGAACTGTTTTCGCTTTGGGCTGAATGAGCCAATCTCCTCCTTGATGCCAGGCGGCCGGACTACCTACAGCCTGACTCAATTTATCGATCTTGCCCTACTATGTGATTCATCGTTCACTGTGGGGGAGGTGGACGCCAAGCCAGAGTCCCACTTCATTGCCGCCGAGCCAGAGTCCGACGTCATGGCCGCCGAGCCAGAGTCCCACGTCATGGCCGCCGAGCCAGAGTCCCACGTCATGGCCGCCGAGCCAGTGTCCCACGTCATGGCCACCGAGCCAGCATCCCACGTCATGGCCGCCGAGCTAGGGTCCCACGTCATGGCCGCCGAGCTTGCACCATGCCATGTCACAGCCACGCTTGAGTCTTCTCCATGCCATGTCACAGACATGCCTGAGTCTGCTCCATGCCATGTCACAGCCACGACTGAGTCTGCTCCATGCCATGTCACAGCCACGTCTGAGTCTTCTCCACGCCTTATCACAGCCACGCCTGAGTCTGCTCCATGCCATGTCACAGCCACGCCTGAGTCTTCTCCATGCCATGTCACAGCCATGCCTGATTCTGCTCCATGCCATGTCACAGACATGCCTGAGTCTTCTCCATGCCATGTCACAGCCACGTCTGAGTCTTCTCCATGCCATGTCACAGCCACACCTGAGTCTGCTCCATGCCATGTCACAGCCACGACTGAGTCTGCTCCATGCCATGTCACAGCCACATCTGAGTCTTCTCCACGCCTTGTCACAGCCACGCCTGAGTCTGCTCCATGCCATGTCACAGCCACGCCTGAGTCTTCTCCATGCCATGTCACAGCCATGCCTGATTCTGCTCCATGCCATGTCACAGACATGCCTGAGTCTTCTCCATGCCATGTCACAGCCACGTCTGAGTCTTCTCCATGCCATGTCACAGCCACGTCTGAGTCTTCTCCATGCCATGTCACAGCCACACCTGAGTCTGCTCCATGCCATGTCACAGCCACGACTGAGTCTGCTCCATGCCATGTCACAGCCACGTCTGAGTCTTCTCCACGCCTTATCACAGCCACGCCTGAGTCTGCTCCATGCCATGTCACAGCCACGCCTGAGTCTTCTCCATGCCATGTCACAGCCATGCCTGATTCTGCTCCATGCCATGTCACAGACATGCCTGAGTCTTCTCCATGCCATGTCACAGCCACGTCTGAGTCTTCTCCATGCCATGTCACAGCCACACCTGAGTCTGCTCCATGCCATGTCACAGCCACGACTGAGTCTGCTCCATGCCATGTCACAGCCACATCTGAGTCTTCTCCACGCCTTGTCACAGCCACGCCTGAGTCTGCTCCATGCCGTGTCACAGCCACGCCTGAGTCTGCTCCATGCCATGTCACAGCCACGCCTGAGTCTGCTCCATGCCATGTCACAGCCACGCCTCAGCCTTCTCCATGCCATGTCACAGCCACACCTCAGCCTTCACCATGCCATGTCCCATCCATGCATCAGCCTGCTCCATGCCATGTCACAGCCACGACTGAGTCTGCTCCATGCCATGTCACAGCCACGCCTGAACCTGTCACAATATCGCCTCAGTCTGCTTCACGCCATGTCACAGCCAAACCTCAGTCTGCTTCATGCCATGTCACAGCCAAGCTTCAGTCTGCTCCATGCCATGTCTCAGCCAAGCCCCAGGCTGCTCCATGCCATGTCACAGCAACGCCTCAGCCCGCTCCATGCCATGTCACAGCCACGCCTGAACCTGTCACAATATCGCCTCAGTCTGCTTCACGCCATGTCACAGCCAAGCTTCAGTCTGCTCCATGCCATGTCTCAGCCAAGCCCCAGACTGCTCCATGCCATGTCACAAGCAAGCCTTTGCTCCATGATCCAGGCCTGCCTCTGCTACACTGTCCTGGCCCACCTCTGCTACAATGTCCTGGCCCACCTCTGCTCCACGGTCCAGGCCCGCTTCTGCTCCACGGTCCAGGCTCGCCTCTGCTCCATGGTGCAGGCCCACCTCTGATCTGTGGTCCAGGCCCGCCTCTGCTCCGCAGTCCAGTGCTCACGCCTGCCACGGCCGACGAGTCAGCATCTTGTTTAGAGTTCTGTGTGTTCATTGGTTGTCATTGTCATGTGTTCTCCCAAGTCCAAGTATTTAGCCCTCATGTTTGCCATTGTCCATTGTCGAGTATTGTGAATGTATCATTCTTGGTGTACAGCTTTCCATGTTAAGTTTATAGTCAAGCTAAGTTAAGTCAAGTCATGTCATGTCAAGTTAAGTCAAGTTTAGTCAAGTCATTTATGTTTGTTCTCACGTTTGGATTCATGGTTTGGAATACACCTGGTAAATAAACTGCACTTGGGTTTGTCGCACTTCATCGTCATCGTCTCTTCGTCTACCTGTAGCCAGCCAATGTTACAGAACGGAACTCGACCTATTTGACTCTTGGCCTAAGAGGTCTGTGCAAAGTTTTTAAAAAAATCAGCCACTGGGTGGCGTTTTCATGATTTTTGTGCCTTTTAATGGTTAAATATAACACAGTGTAAGCCCAAGTAATTCATATCATATAATAGCTCTCCTCATTCTGAACAACTTTGCCTCAAAAACTATAAGTGTCAATCAAATTGTTCATTATTTGAGTTTATTTGAAAAACCTACTTTTGCAAACTAGTTCTAGGTTTTAGGAGTAACAAATAAAGTGCAGGGATATTCGTTGGAGTCTGAAAGCTGAACTTTCAATTTAGTATGGTCATATCATAGTATATGAAATGCAAAATCTGGTGGAAATTAAAGAATAGGTGGTGTTATAAACATCAGATTTGTATCAAATTTAGCACATATATGCTAGGATGTGATGCTGAAGGAGCCTTTAATTATGTGATGGACTATAAAAAAATGCCTATATCTCAAAAGTTCTTTGCTTAATTGCCTTGTAGTTTTTGATGCACTTTCTCTGTTTCACTACAGTATTTATAATTGATTACTTCTGAAAATAGTAACATTTCCTCTTTTGAAATCCTTTTAAACATGACCTTAAATGCCTTAAAAAGACTGAAACCTGATAATAGCTGCTTGCAGGTAAAAATCCCAAACAACTTGTCTGTTGCACGATGGAATAAGTGTAATAGAAAATATAAGCATATATAAGGTTTTTGTTAAATGTGAGCCAAAATCATCACAATTAAAAGAACCAAAGACTTAAACTACTTCAGTCTGTGTGCATTGAATTTATTTAATACACGAGTTTCACAATTTGAGTTGAATTACTGAAATAAATGAACTTTTCCACGACATTCTAATTTATTGAGATGCACCTGTATGTAGTGAGTAAATACTGCTAGCAATCCCCAAGTAACCATAAAGGGGAATCACTGCCTCACTACAGTATTTATAATTGATTACTTCTGAAAATAGTAACATTTCCTCTTTATAATGGCATGTGAAAATGTCAGGGATGGTTTGTAACATATCTCATGAATTACTAATGATTATATTGTATATGGTATTGGATCAATTTATTAAAAATATGAAAACACAAAATTCACACAATTAACATATTTTAAGGTGGTAATTTCACAGAAACAACAAAAATGTACACAATTACCAAGTTTTAATGCAGTCATTTCACAAACATAAAAAATGATTAAACAAATTCATTCATTCATTCATTAGATTTCTGTATGTATGTGTAATTACATGATTTAGGTATTTTATTGCATATATGAATACAAGTAGAAGCTGTTTTGAATGTAGGGTGTCAAAGAAAATGAGGCAATTTTTAAGTTGCCTTATAGGTTTAGAGAAATCATATTATTAGTAAATGTAATAGCTATTTCTCTAAATATCAAATTTCAATTTCAATTTAAAAAAATTGTAAAATTAAATAGTAAAAAATCGAATTTTATTTAATTTACAATGAAAATAAAATTGTAAATATAACAAGAGTAATATAAAACCGATTAGGGATAAAAAAAAAAATATCTATGTCTATGTCCTCTACCTGAAGAAATGGCTCAAGACCTGCCTCTTTCGAATGCACTTGACTAACCCACAACCAAAATCAAAGGCAGATACTATTGTTACACCTGCAGCGCCTGCTATCTCTCCTGTACGCCGCCAGAGGTCGCCATCCCCAGAGCACTAACTTCTCCCGAACTACATTTCCCATAATCCTCTACTCAGACTGATTACTCTCACATCTGGTTCACATTAACTCTGGTTATTTAAGTTCCCTGTATTCTTGCATTCAGTGCAAAGTCTTGTTTGCCTTGTCAACATTTCTGAGCTTTATTTACCCATCCTTTTTTCATTGTGTTTTGACTCCTGCTTGTTTCTTGTATTTCCCAGCCTGCTTGTGAGTTTTGTGGATTTATTGCCTGTTTACTGGATTACCGTTCTGCCTATTGGATTTACTTGGTTTGCCTTTCTGGACGGTTTACCTGTGTATCGAACTATTGCCTGTTTACTGGATTACCCTTCTGCCTATTGGATTTACTTGGTTAGCTTTCCTGGACTGTCTGCCTGTGTACCGAACCACTGCCTGCCTTTTTTCTCTGTTTTGTTACTTTGTTTTACTATTTATACTGTTATTAAAACTGCATATGGATCTTAACACTCCTGCATTAGTCCTTGCTACAGAAGACTTCGCCAAACTTAGATCCAGCAGCTTTCCAACAGTTGCACGAGCTTGTTTCAGCGCAAGCAGCCATGCTTACCAGTCACCACCAGCAGCAGTGCAAGCTCACCTCAATTACGGAAGAACATTTTAAATCCTTGCAGCCAAACCCGCAAGTATCTCCGAACTCTGCCTGCTGCACAACGCACTCTTCAGCTGTTGTCAATCCTTGACTCTCGCTTCCAGAGAAGTTTGATGGATCACCCAGTAAGTGTCGAGGATTTCTCTTACAAAGTGAGCTTTTTCTGTCTCAAGTACCTCTCATGTATCCCAGTGATGAAGCTCATGTTTCCTTCATCGTATCACTGCTGTCAGGAAAAGCAATAGACTGGGCTATGGCAGTTTGGAGACTTGAGAACATTCTAAAGGGGTCCCTGTCTCACTTTCTTGCTCGTTTACGGGAGGTTTTTGAGCACTCTGAGGGTGGGAAGGACCCGGGAGAACTTCTGTTGAGTTTAAAACAGGGGAATAGGTCTGCTGCTGAATTCGCCCTATCCTTCCGCATGCTAGCAGTGCAAACTGTGTTGGTGGACGACACATTGAAGCTGTTGTTCCGTCAGAGGTTAAATCCTGATCTTCAGACTGAGCTAGCATGTCGTGATGAGGGGAGATCTCTTGATGAATTCATCAAAATAGCTATTCACATGGATAATCTAATCAGAGCCCATCATCCAGTCAGTTGCCTTCAGACACTTCACTCTGATATCGCCGTAACCACTCATCACAAGCCCATGCAAATGGGTCACTCTTCTCTCTCCTCCGAGGAACAACGATGCCGTCTTCGAGAGAGATTGTGTATTTACTGCGGACAGTCGGGACATTTACTGGCTGCCTGCCCTACTCGTCCCCCTAGGAAGGGGGTGCAATAGTGGGTGAAAGTCTTTCGTGCAGTTCCGAGCAACATAGCAGTCATGACAGTGATGAGACATATACCAATTTACAATAAACAGATTTACACATCACAATTTACATATCTAATATTCACATAATTACATCACAATATACAAATAATAATATACAATGTACAGTATACAATACACACAATATAGAATATTGTACAGTATTCAATACACACTATAGAATACACATACAATATAGAATACACATTATACAATAAAAATAGTATATATAGTACATATAAAATATACAGTAGGTTGTATTGTATTGATATTCAGGCTGTCGGTTGATAGTCAGTTGCCAGTGTGTTGTTAAGAGAGAATATCATTTATGACAGACCAGTGTGAGATAATAAGATTAATAAAGTGCAGTGCTGATGTATATTGATCGTGAGAGATCAAGAGTTCAGAAGTCTGATTGCTTGGGGGAAGAAGCTGTCATGAAGTCGGCTGGTGCGGGTCCTGATGCTGCGATACCATTTTTCACACACTGCCTGGTATATATGTCCTGGAGGGAAGGAAGCTCACCTCCGATGATGTGTCTGGCAGTTCGCACCACCCTTTGCAGGGCTTTGCGGTTGTGAGCGGTGCTATTGCAGTACCAGGCAGTGATGCAGCCAGTCAGGATGCTCTCTACAGTGCTAGTGTAGAACTGTGTGAGGATGTGGCGGTTCATTCCAAACTTCTTCTTCCTGTGATGGTTGAGGAGGCACTGATGAGCCTTCTTCACAACGGCCTCAGTGTGGACGGACCTTGTGAGTTCCTCAGTGATGTGGACACCGAGGAACTTGAAGATGCTGACTCTCTCTACCAGTGCTCCACTGATGGTGATGGGACTGTGTTCTCTGTCTTTTCTCCTGAAGTCCACCACAAGCTCCTTTTTCTTGCTGACGTTGAGGGAGAGGTTGTGCTCCTGACACCAGCGTGTCAGAGTGTGCACCTCCTCTCTGTAGGCCGTTTCATCATTGTCAGTGATCGGACCTACCACCGTCGTATCATCAGCAAACTTAATGATGGCATTGGAGCTGTGTGTTGCCACACAGTCATGTGTGTACAGGGAATACAGGAGTGGGCTGAGAACACAGCCTTGCGGGGCTCCAGTGTTGAGGGTCAGGGATGAGATGTTGCTACCCATTCTAACCACCTGGCGTCTGCTTGGCAGAAGTGCAGGATCCAGCTGCACAGCGAGCTGTTTAAGCCCAGAGCCCAGAGTTTCACATAAAGCTTGGAGGGCACTATGGTGTTGAATGCTGAGCTGTAGTCTACAAACAGCATTCTCACACAAGTGTTCCTTTTTTCCAGGTGGGAGAGAGCAGTGTGTATTGTAGATGCAATGGTATCATCAGTGGAGTGGTTGTTGTGGTAAGCAAACTGCAATGGGTCCAGTGAGGGAGGCAGCACAGAGCAGATGTAATCTCTAATTATTCTCTCAAAGCATTTGCTGATGATGGGGTCAGAGCAACAGGACGCCAGTCATTTAAGCAAGTGATTTTGGATTACTTTGGTACAGGCACAATGGTGGACTTTTTAAAGCATGTGGGGACCACAGACAAGGAGAGGGAAAGGTTGAAAATGTCCATAAAAACACCAGCCAGTTGGTTTGTGCACGCTTTGACGCAGCCCGGAATGCCGTCTGGACCCACGTCTTTACAGATATTCACCCGTCGGAAGGATCGGGTTACATCCACTACAGAGACGGAGAGTGAACTAACCTCTGTAGCTTCGGCCATGAGAGCTCTCTCCACGAGGGTGGTGTTATTTCCCTTGAAACGAGCATAAGAAGTATTTAGCTCATCCGGGAGAGAGGCAGCGGTGTTCACGGCAGAGTTTTTATTCCCTTTGAAGTCCGTGATGATATTAATTCCCTGCCACATGCTTCTAGAGTTGGTGGTGTTAAACTGTCCTTCAATCTTGTCCCTGTACTGGCTCTGATAGTTTTGCGGAGGGCATAACTGGCTTGTTTATGCTCCTCCACATTCCCGGAATTAAAAGCGGAGGTCCGCACACCAAGTGCAGCGCGAACATCGCTATTTATCAATAGCTTCTGGTTGGGGTAGATCCATATTTTTTTTGGTCGGAACAACATCCTCTACGCACTTTCTGATGAAACACGTGACGCTATCAGCATAAAGCTTGATGTCATCATCAGAGGCGGACCAGAACATCTCCCAGTCCGCGTGATCAAAACAGTCTTGTAGCATGGAATCTGATTGTTCTGACCAGCACTGGATCGTTCTGTGGGTGGGTGCTTCCCGTTTCAGTTTCTGCCTGTAAGTGGGCAGAAGCAGAATGGAAGAGTGGTCTGATTTGCCAAATGGTGGGTGGGGGAGGGATTTGTAGCCATCCTGGAAGGGAGAGTAGCAATGGTCCAAAACCCGGTCCCCTCGTGTGTTGAAATTGATGTGTTGGTGGTATTTTGGTGCAATTGATTTAAAATTGGCTTTGTTGAAATCCCCGATCACAATGAATGCGGCCTCAGGGTGCGTGGTTTCCTGCTTGCTTATACTCCTATACAGTTCCTTGAGTGCCCGGTCTGTGTCGGCTTGTGGCAGGATGTACACAGCAGTGATAATGACCGCTGTGATTCCCTCAGTAGCCAGAATGGTTGACACAGGAGCATGAGAAATTCCAGATCAGGAGAGCAGAAAGACTTGATAGAATGTACATTCCTCTGATCACACCAGGATTTGTTGATCATAAAACATACACCACCACCTCTGCTTTTACCTGAGAGGTCTTTTGCTCTGTCTGCTTGGTGCACGGAGAACCCCGCGGGTTCGATGTCTGCTGAGATTCCAGATTCAGCCATCCAAGTTTCTGTTAGGCAGATAATGGAGCAGTCCCTCTCAACTCACAGAGCTTGTTATCTAGAGACTGAACAATTTGCCAGTAGAATACTGGGTAGTGGGGGTCGATTTGCGCGACGTCTTACTCTGATGAGAACGCCAGCTCTATTTCCCCTTTTCCTTCTTCATTTCCGCAGTCGGGCTGCCCAGATAAAGGGCTCCGCTAGCGTGTTTGTAAACAGCGGGTCAGCATTGAGGTATTTAAAGTCCGGTTTTCAGTGTGCTATTGCCGAACCAATGTCCAAAAGTGTTTGTCTGTCGTAGACAATAAGGCAGACAACATCCAAGACAAACAAAAACATAGAATTGTAAAAAAACAAACAAAAAACTGCAGTGTTGTGTTGGAGCTCGCAACGCAGCAGCCATACTCGGCGCCATCTTGAGTCCAACAAAATACAAAATTATCTATTCATCAATTATCTGCCATCTTAGATTCAGGGGCTGCAGGTAACTTTATTGACCTGGGTCTCGCTACAAATCTAAATTTGTCTTTTGTCCCTTGTGTCCCTCCTCTACATGTCTCAATGCTAGACGGATGACCCCTGGGCTCTGGCAAGATTCTACAAATCACTCAACCCATTCGTCTTCAAATTGGAATACTTCATCATGAGGAGATTAATTTCCTTGTCATTCACTCTCCTAAGAATCCGATTGTTCTTGGCCTGCCATGGCTGAGACTTCACAACCCAGAGATCTCCTGGAGAGATGGACAAATCACTCGTTGGAATACTTCCTGTTTCCAGTCTTGCCTCAACCTTCCTGAACCCATCTCTCTCCCTCCTGTAAGCACCATGACGATATTACCCCTGTGTCCACCACATACTAAATGCTCTTTTCCAATTTATTGGATTGGTGTATTAACCCTAAGTCCACCAACATACTAAATGACCATTTTCAATTTATTGTATTGGTCTATTGTGTCCACCAAAATATGAATGTCCATTTCCAATTGATTGTATTGATGTATTAACCCTAAGTCCACCAACATACTAAAGGTCCATTTCCAATTTATTGTATAGGTGTATTGTGTCCACCAACATACTAAATGTCCATTTTCAGTTTATTGTTTTGGTGTAATAATGTCATGGTTACTGGTGTAATCTTCATTCCCTGATGGAGGGAACGAGACGTTGTGTCAATGTAGTGACACTAGGGGTCACTCTTGGGAACCTGAGACACCTCTGGTCTTTGATTTGCATGTCACTCCCCCGGACATACGGGTATAAAAGGAGCTGGTATGCAACCACTCATTCAGGTTTTATGCTGAGGAGCCGATATAAGGTCTGGCCATTTCAGCGGGTAGTTCAGCGTTGTGGCAGGAGGGTCACAACATCTCGTTCCCTCCATCAGGGAATGGAGGTTACACCAGTGTAAGGGGAAGTCACCCACTGGCCCAAGGACGGTTTCCAATGGCGTGGCTGAAGGTCTCTTGCGTGTTCTGTCTTATCGTGCGCGACATTAAATAATACTTTGATTATTTGATTTGAGTTCCATGTTTTTTATTAATCTTATCATTAATTCTTTTCTTTACTTCATCTGACTCCAATTATGAAAAACCTTGTTGATGTATCTATGCTCTGAATTTTAGTAATTCTCTCTTCTAGACTGCATTTGTTACTTCAATGTCATTTGGGTCCTGTGCTGGTCAGACACAGGTCCTTTTAACTACAAATTCATCAGTTTCAGATATTAGTAAGTTTTAGACTAAGTCCATATAGGTTCTCGGCTTTATCCGTTTAGTCTTATTTGGCTAAGTTCTATAATAGATTCTCGGTTTACCATTTAGCCCCAGTCAATTAAGTCCTGTTTTACAGGTTCTCGGTCCTACATTTAGTATTCCCATTTAATTCTACTTGGCTAAGTTCTATTATAGATTCTCGGTTCACCGTTTAACCCAAGTCAATTAAGTCCTGTTTTACAGGTTCTCGGTCCTACATTTAGTATTCCCATTTAATTCTACTTGGCTAAGATCTATTATAGATTCTCGGTTTACCATTTAGCCTCTTACATACTTAACTAATGGGTTACTTCTGAAGTAGCTTAATTAAGCCAACTCTGACCATAGATTTGTAGTTAACAAGAAATATACTAGAAAACAGTCCTTCAGAATGAATCATAACAATTTATTTACCAGGTAATAGTAATACATTCAAACAATCCAATTAAAATAATAAATCAAACTCAAAGCTATCAGTGAACCAAACATAATAATATATTTAAAGTTGTATTCCATTCAAACATTTACCAAACATAAGAAATACAAATTGCAATTACCTGGTAGTGAAAAAACTACATGCAAACGACGAAGCATGGGAGATCTGATTTGCAGATTCCTTCAAACATTTATCAATAATAAGAAATACCTGGTAGAGAAAAAACTACATGCAAACGACGAAGCATGGGAGATCTGATTTGCAGATTCCCCTAGCTTCTCTGCCATCCTTCCTTAAGTACCAAACGATTCCATTGTTATTTCAGATGTGTGTGTTTGATGTTATTTAGGATTTGGTTTACAATTTAGGGAGTTGTAAGGCGACCTTTGAGTAGGTTGTTTGATGTTTACAAAGAATACACCTAATCTGCATACAGCATCTGGTCTCTGTGTGAGACTTGGGAGGAGCATGCCCCAGATAGAATACTGTATTTTATTAAGTTCTTAAATCTTACTTGTGATTTGACTTTACTGAAAGGGAATGAGACCGTTTTACCAGTTGCACTGAGACCTCTTGAATGATACCAAACATATATGATCAGAAAACCTTTTACATTACAGAACAGGATAAGGCATAACTTAGTTTTTAGTGTCCTTAAAGTGACCTAAGGTGAGAGAGAGAGAGCAGATGTGAGTGTGATTTGTGTTTTATGGTCCCCAATCAGTGGGGTGTGTTTTCTCAGGTGGAGATGCTCCTCTGTGTGAGAGTTTTATGACGTTGGTTCTCGCAGAGTTCTTTGACTTTCCTGGAAGTGATGCAGATAATCTTTGTGACAGTCTTACACCAGTAACCATGACGTTCCCTATCTGTCACTCACTCGACGTTGTGTCGATGTAGTGACACTAGGGGTCCCTATACGAAATGCTACAACTGGCTGAACTGTGTTACGTGAACTGGCGGTGTGTGGTGGGCAGACTGCTGTGTGCCTCATAGCCAGCACACCAAGTCGACACGTAACCTCCCCCAACATAGTTATGAGTGTCGAACGGCCCTTTTTTGGGACTACCCAAAGATAGAGACAGGCTTAACCCAGTCGTGGCCTCTTTTCCCCTTCTCTTTTTCCACTCCCTAAAAAAGAAGGGGGATTATCCGACTGGGCCGCCAGGTCTAGTCGGTGGGTGTCCCTCGCAAGGGGAAGACACCGTGGAGACCACACCTCGCCCAAAGAGAGGGGGGATATTTAAGTGGAAGAATACATCACATGGTCTTTCCAACCATGTGGAGAGCCTTCAAGGTAGATCCTGCCCAATGGGGGAGGAGTTACTACAAACATGGAGACTGGGGCAGAGGGGCTCTGCCCAAGGAAGACGCAGTTTGACAGCAGGGAAACGAACTAGCGGGAAATATGTAATCGCATGGGGTTAGCCTTACAGGGAACCGCCACATGCGGAGCACCTACCCCAGAACAGGGCTCTTAGTTAGTGCGTGTACTGGGCCAGCAGCGAGTCTCTCTGAAAACTCGACTGCCACAGGGCTTGGAGGAAGTCAACCAGGGAACAAAGTTTGTGAACACTACTGCAAATTAACAGCGCACATCTTCAGCTCCAAGGGAGGTGGAAGGCGCTATGTGCAAGCGATACACCCGGCCAGCTATCCTGGGCTTATCCGCCTGTGTTGCGTGCCACTACCTGGGACGAAACCGGTTCCACCCGGAGGTTGTAGAACCTTGCAATGGTGTTGGGTGTTGCCCAGCCCGCTGCTCTGCAAATGTCTGTTAGAGAGGCACCTCTGGCCAGGGCCCAGGAAGCCGCTACACCTCGGGTAGAATGGGCTCGTAGCCCAACCGGGGGCGGCATGTTCTGGGTGAGATATGCCACAGTTATGGCATCAACGAGCCAGTGGGCGATCCTCTGCTTGGAGACAGCGCTTCCTTTCCGCTGTGCACCAAAGCAGACAAAGAGCTGCTCAGAGATTCTAAAGCTCTGCGTGCGATCCAAATAGATGCGTAAAGCATGCACCGGACACAGCAACGACAGGGCTGGGTCTGCCTCCTCCTGGGGCAGCGCTTGCAGGTTCACCACCTGGTCCCTATAAGGGGTGGTGGGAACCTTGGGCACATAGCCCAGTCGGGGTCTTAGGATCACGTGAGAGTAACCCGGACCGAACTCCAGGCACGTTTTGCTGACAGAGAACGCTTGCAGGTTACCTACCCTCTTGATGAAAGTGAGCGCAGTCAGGAGGGCAGTCTTCAAGGAGAGTGCCTTAAGCTCGGCTGACTGCAAAGGCTCAAAGGGGGCTCTCTGTAGACCCTGAAGAACTATGGAGAGATCCCATGAGGGAACGAGGCGCGGTCTGGAGGTATTCAGCCTCCTGGCGCCTCTTAGGAACCTGATGATCAGGTCGTGCTACCCTAAGGACTTATCGTCAACTGCGTCGTGGTGTGCTGCTATGGCGGCAACGTACACCTTCAAGGTGGAGGGGGACAGCCTCCCTTCCAACCTCTCCTGCAGGAAGGAAAGCACTGATCCGACTGCGCATCTCTGGGGGTCTTCGCGTCGGGAAGAACACCACTTAGCGAATAGACCCCACTTAAAGGCATACAGGCGCCTCGTAGAGGGGGCCCTAGCCTGAGTGATCGTGTCTACCACCGCGGGTGGTCCACCTGTGCCCGTCCGAATCGACTCCAAATTAGCTGGACAACCTGAGGGTGGAGCCTCCACTCTCCCCTGAGGGAAACCTGCCGTGACAGCGCGTCTGCTGTAGTGTTGAGGTTGCCCGGGAGAGCGCAAACCACCTTGGCAGCTGACATATGCTACCGCTGCCGTGCTGTCCGTCCGAACTAACACGTGCTTGCCCTGGATCAACAGCCGGAACCTCCGCAGGGTGAGCAGAATTGCCAATAACTCGAGGCAGTTGATGTGCCAATGCAGTCGCGGGCCCGTCCAGAGGCCGGCGGCTGCATGCCTGTTGCAAACAGTGCCCCAGCCCATTTTGGAGGCGTCTGTCGTGACCACGACACGCGTGGAGACCAGTTCTAGAGGAGCACCTGCTCGTAGAAACGAGAGGTCGGTCCAAGGGCTGAAAAGACGGTGACAGGCCGACGTAATGGCCACGCGGTGTGTCCCGTGGCGCCATGCCCGTCTCGGGACTCGAGTCTGGAGCCAGTGCTGAAGCGGCCTCATATGCATCAACCCGAGCGGGGTGGCCACCGCTGAGGACGCCATATGCCACAGGAGTCTCTGAAAAAGCTTCAGTGGAACTGCTGTTCCCTGTTTGAATGCCTTCAAACAGCACCGACTGGGCACGCTCGTTCGTAAGGTGAGCTGTCAAGGAGACTGAGTCCAACTCCAAACCGAGAAAAGAGATGCACTGAACCGGGAGGAGCTTGCTCTCTTCCCAGTTGACCCGAAGCCCTAGTCTGCTGAGGCGTGAGAGCACCAGGTCCCTGTGTGCGCACAACACGTCCAGAGAGTGAGCTAGGATTAGCCAGTCGTCGAGATAGTTGAGAATGCGAATGCCCACCTCCCTTAGCGGGGCAAGGGCAGCCTCTGTGATCTTCGTAAAGACGTGAGGAGACAGGGACAGGCCGAAAGGGAAGACTTTGTACTGATAAGCCTGACCCTCGAACACGAACCGCAGGAAGGGTCTGTGTCGAGGAAGGATCGAGACGTGGAAATACGCATCCTTCAGGTCTACCGCTGCGAACCAATCTTGATGCCGGACGCTAGCCAGAATGCATCTTTGCATCAGCATCTTGAATGGGAGTCTGTGTAAAACCCGGTTCAGTACTCACAGGTCCAAGATTGGCCGCAACCCACCACCTTTTTTCGGTACGATGAAGTAGGGGCTGTAAAACCCTTTCTTCATCTCGGCTGGAGGGACAGGTTCTATCGCGTCCTTCCGTGGGAGGGTAGCGATCTCTGCATGCAGGGTGGCGGCGTTTTCGCCCTTGACCAAGTTGATGTGAATACAGCAGAACCTGGGTGGGCACCTGGCGAACAGAATCGCGTAGCCGAGTCGGATGGTCTGGATCAGCCACTGTGACGGATTGGAAATCGCAAGCCACGCGTCCAAATTCCGCGCGAGGGGGACCAAGGGGACAACGTCGTCGGACGTACCGGCAGGTGGGGCCTCGCGGCAGGGCGGAGCGTGAGGTGCCACAGCACGTCCTGGCTCCTTGTGACCACCCGTGGAACAGCCTGGGACGGGGAGGAAGAGGCCTGTCCTCGTAATCCGTGGAGGCTGCCACATCGGGGGCGGCTGTGTGCCACAGCTGGGCGCTCAGGGGCGGAAAGGGCACCGCTGGAGTGCCAATCCTGCAAGAAAAAGCCCGTAGACAGTAGTCGTGGTGACGACCGTACGCACCAGGTATGTGACCCAGGGAGGAAGGAAGCCGCTCTTTTGCTGAACTGTTGGGTACCGCAGCCACTTGGGCATGCGGCGAAATCAAACAAAAAGGCAACAAAAGATTTTCCACCTGGTCCTCCACCGGGGGATGGAGTGGTCTTCCTACCAGCTCCACGTGAGTGGGTTCCCTCGTCCCTGGGTTGCCCATCTCAGGGGCGCTTCGAGGACCTCTGTGGGTTCTTCGGCACCGGCTGTGAGATGGGTGGCGTCGGCTTCCTGCGGTGGGCGGAGCCGGTGCAGTCACTGCAGGGGGACGCCCTTGGCGACAAGCAAACGGAGTGCGGGATCTTGAGCCGCGCCGAGGCAGGATGTGCCGGATTGCCTCCGTCTGCTGCTTCGCCGTCAAGAACTGCTGGGCAAAGTCCTCGACGGTGTCGCCGAATAGGCCTGCCTGGGAAATGGGGGCAGCAAGGAACCGTGTCTTGTCGGCCTCGCCCATCTCGACCAGGTTGAGCCAAAGGTGGTGGTCCTGGACCACTAGTGTGGCCATCATCCACCCGAGAGACCGCGCCGTGACCTTCGTCGCCCAGAGGGCGAGGGCGGTCGCCGAGCGCAGTTCCTGCATCAAATCTGGGGCGGAACTACCCTCGTGCAGTTCTTTCAGCGCCTTGGCTTGGTGGACCTGCATTGCATGCAGGGCAGAGGCGGCTTGTCCAGCAGCACTGTAGGCTTTAGCCATCAGGGACGACGTGAGCCTACAGGGCTTGGACGGGCGCTTAGGGCGTCCACGCCAGGTGGCGGCGCTCTGCGGGCATAGGTGCACCGCGAGCGCCTTATCCACATGGGGGAATCACCGTATAGCCCTTGGCCGCCCCGCCATCGAGGGTAGTGAGAGCGGGGGAACTGTGGAGTTGGGGTCGGGCAGTGAAAGGTACATCCCATGACTTCGTCAGCTCCTCGTGCACTTCCGGGAAGAATGGCACTGGAGCGGGGCGCGGCTGCTTTGAGCGGTGCCGCGAGCCCAGAAACCAATCATCAAGCCACGAGGGTTCAGGGGAGAGCGGAGGGTTCCACTCTTACCCGATGCTTGTGGCCGCCCGGGAAAGCATGTCCATCATTTCGGCATCGGCCTGTGACTGGGCGATCGTCCCCGACTGGACAAGCCAAGCTGAGGCTTCTGCGTCCGACTGGACAAGCCCGCTCTCCGATGCTGCGCTCGAGAGCTCATCATCTTCACGAGCTCCGAACAAGAAGCCAGACTCGCCATGAGACGAGCCGGCGAACTCATCCGGAAGCCCGATTGGGGCAGACGAGCATGCTGGGGAATGGGAGGTCCGCGGGGGGGATACCCGGCGGAGACGATCCCATTGGGGTCCCCAAATCGCCCCCAGTGCTAGCCGCGCTGGCCTCATACCTGTAGGTAGAAGGACCAAGGCGGGGAGCCGCTGGGGTGGTTTGCTTTCTTACGAAAGCAAGCCGCGACCTCAACGTTTCCATGGTCATGTTCTCGCAGTGAGAACATGAACCATTCACAAACGCTACTTCTGTGTGGGTCGCGCCCAGACACAAAAGACAGCGATCATCCGAAGTTGAGAGATAACGACCGCAACCAGGAATAACACACAACCGGAAAGGCATCTTTGAAAAGACACGTCTTTAAAAAGACGTTCCGTGTGTGCGCTCTTTTAGAGAAATATATACTCTTTTAGAGGGGAAAAATGCTCTTTCAGGAAATATACTCTAGTTTTCTGCCGAAGCGCCCAGGGGCGTTCTCTACAGTGCACCAGTGCAGAGGAGGGAGAAGCCGTTGAAATGCACCATCAGATCCAGCAGAGGTGAATGAACAGTGATATTCAGCTCAGTGAGCATGACCGTTCGGCTCCGAAGAGAAAATCTGAATGAGTGGTTGCATACCAGCTCCTTTTATACCCGTATGTCCAGGGGAGTGGCATGCAAATACCACTCGCCAATTTTCATTGGCCTTTTATCAAAGACCAGAGGTGTCTCGGGCTCCCGAGTGACCCCTAGTGTCACTACATCGACACAACGTCGTGTGATTGACAGATAGGGAACCCTAGTCCACCAACATACTAAACGTCCATTTTTTATTTATTGTATAGGTCTATTACCCCTAAGTCCACCAACATACTAAATGTCCATTTCAAATTTATTTGATAGATGTATTAACCCTGAGACAAAATATTTGACTTTCTCCTCTCGAAATTCACACCAAAGATAGAGGAGACTGAGATGAGCACAGAAGTACCAGTTTCAACTTCCTAGCTAAACCCAGAGCTGAGATATGCAGATCCCACGTACAATTTATCCAATTCAAAATTTTAGGTGGGTCATGGACAGTACAATTCTGAGGTTTTGAAGGGTGTATGTTGTTCAGGGGGCATCATAGAGTCACCTAAATGTGATTTTGAGTCATAAATTTTATCCTGGAGTTATAAAAATGATGTCCACCAAACATCTGTTTTAGCCCATTAGATAGATTGTAAGTGGGATGGACCACAGGCAATTTATTTGCATTGTCTGAAATAGTCACTTGGTGGACATCTGTTTTAATGTGTGGGATAGGTTAATTAACTGAATATCACATTCTGTATGACTGTATGACACCCCCTGAACAATATACACCCTTCAAAACCTCAAAATTCAACTGTCCACGAACCACCTAAAATTGTGCAATTCTCAATATGTCAACTATGTATGTATGTATGTATGTATCTATCTATCTATCCTGTTGGTTTTTTCCATGAACCATGTATTTGCGTCCATTAAATAAGCTGCAGATGGGACCTTCCTTTTGGACTTTGGAAAAATTGCCACACTTTTTATTTATACGACTTTATTATCATTTTTATTCTATGTATGTAACTAACAACTCTCTAAAATGTATAATTATCTAAAAAATGTACTGTCCACAAACCATGTATTTGCCACCATTAAAATAAATTGTATGTGGGCACTTCCTACAAGACAGCAAAAAGACAAAAGTGCCCATGTGCAATTTATTTTAATGGTGGCAAATACATGGTTCATGGACAGTCATTTGTATGGCTTTTCTTGCTATTTGCATGTAATATTATCAATCAAACACCCTGTATAGCACTCAACATACTCAATAGAACCCACTTATGCAACTTACAACTCTTTAAAATGTATAATTAGCTAAAAAATTACTGTCCACGAACCATGTATTTTTCACCATTCAAATAAATTGTACGTGGGCACTTCCTACAAGACAGCAGAAAGACAAAAGTGGCCACATGCAATTTATTTTAATGGTGGTAAATACATGGTTCGTGGACAGTCATTTGTATGGCTTTTCTTGCTATTTGCATGTAATATTATCCATCAAACACCCTGTATAGCACTCAACATACTCAATGAAACCCATTTATGCAACTTACAACTCATAATACTGTATTAATTGCATTAAAATGATTGTCCATGTACCATGTATTTGGCATCCATTAAATAATCTGAAGATGGGACCTTCCTTTTGGACTTAGAATTTTGAGGAAAAATTGCCACACTTTTGATTTATATGACTTTATTAACATGTTTATGAAATATTATCAATAAAACACCCTGTATAGCACTCAACATACTCAATAGAACCCACTTATGCAACTTACAACTCTTTAAAATGTATAATTAGCTAAAAAATGACTGTCCACAAACCATGTATTTGCCACCATTAAAATAAGTTGTATGTGGGCACTTCCTACAAGACTAAGCAAAAAGACAGAAGTGCCCATGTACAATTTATTTGCATTGCCTGAAATAGTCACTTGATGGACATCTGTTTTTAATGTGTAGGATAGGTTGATTCACTGAATATAACATTTAGGTGACTGTATGACACCCCCTGAACAATATACACCCTTCAAAACCTCAAAATTCGACTATCCACGAACCACCTAAAATTTTGAATGGGATAAATTGTATGTGGGATCTCCATGTCTCAGCTCTAGAATGAGCTAGCAAGTTTAAACTGGTAATGCTGTGCTCATATCAACCTCCTCTATCTATGGTGTGAATTTCAAGAAGATTGGACCTTGTCACATATTGAACATGGGATCATCCCAGATACAATCTATTTTATCGACAACAAATAGGTGGTCTGTGGACAATCATGTTTTAGGACATTTATTAGAATTTGTATGTGATACTATTCATGAAACTACCTGTTGAGGACTCATCATACTAAATGTAATATATCTATGCAATATATAACTCATAATAATGTATAATGTATAAAATGACAGACCATTCAAATAAATTGCACGTGGGTACTTCCTGTGTTTTTGCCAAGTCATGCAGGAAGTGCCCACGTACTATTTATTTGAATGGTGAAAAATAAATGGTTCGTGGACAGTAATTCTTTAGCTAATTATACATTATTTTGAGCTGTAAGTTGCATAAATGGGTTCCATTGAGTATGTTGAGTGATATACTTGATGTTTGATTGATAATATTACATGCAAATAGCAAGAATAGCTTTCAAAATTACGGCCAACAAACCATGTATTTGCCACCATTCAAATAAATTGCACGTGGGCACTTCCTGTGTTTTTGCAAAGTCATGCAGGAAATGCCCATGTACAATTTATTTGAATGGTGGCAAATACATGGTTCGTGGGCTGTCATTTTGAAAGCTTTTCTTGCTATTTGCATGTAATATTATCAATCAAACATAAAGTATATCACTCAACATACTCAATTGAACCCATTTATGCAAAATGCAACTCTTTAAAATGTATAATTAGCTAAAAATGACTGTCCACGAACCATTTATTTTTCACCATTCAAATAAATTGTACGTGGGCACTTCCTGTGTGACCTGGTGAAAATAACCTTAAATTTGATGCCAAGACCTGGGGGCTTCGAATGCTTCATTGTAGGGCCCTTAGAAACAACATATTAAAAAGCCATGTCCATCAGAGTTTGGGAAGTACTTAAAAAAAATCAAGAAAAATATTAAGGAAAAATAACTGTAATTTTAGGTGCACAAGTCAGCTAATTAAGCACTTAACGAATTAATTCAGACTTCAAAGTTTGCACACTTAATAAGGGGCCCCTAAGAAGCTATAGATTTTAAATTGGAGTCATTTGGAGCTTTCTGAGTGGTGTCCATGAAACACCTATAGAAATGAATGGAATAAATTGTTTGTGGGATGCAACCTACCATATTAAGAGGACTAAGGCTTAGGATGCAGAAAAGTATTTGTATTTCATTATTTTCAATAGATCTCCCTGCTTGTCATAGGAATCAATGAGACAGTCTGACCTGTAGGCCCATGTGCAGCAGTACATTCATCAGAGACTTTAATACTTAGCAAGCACCTACAGCCTCCAAATTCTAGAACCTGATTTGGGAGACCCTGATGGTCGAGGATCTAAAATTTCATGGTCCTGTGGCTTTTGGAACCTCCTTTTCTAGATGGCCCACTTGACCATTAAACCAATGCAATTCCATAGGTGTTTTGTGGACAGCCTTAAATTATGTGCCAAGGCCTGGGGGCTTCGAATACTTCATCGTAGGGCCCTTAGAAACAACATATTAAAAAGCTGTGTCCCTCAGAGTTTGGAAGTACTTTAAAAAAATCAAGAATATATTATAGAAAAATGTCAATTTTCATTCACAAATCAGCCAATTAAGCACTTAACAAAGTCATTCAGACTTCAAACTTTGCAAAATTACTAAGGGGCCCCTGAGAAGCTCTAGATTTCAAATTGGAGTCATTTGGAGCTTTCTGAGGGGTGTCCACGAAACACCTATAGAAATGAATGGAATGAATTGCAGGTGGAACTTTTCTAGAAAGGTCCTGCAGCCCCCAAATTGCACACGGTGGTAGCCCGATCACCCTCGAAAGACATATCGAGAGCACGAGGCTCTAGAAAAGAGTTAAAGTATTTTTGACAGTTTATGCAAGATTCTCACACACTGGCCTCTTGCACTCACAGCTTGACAGAGCCTCTCGAGTTAGATTAGAGACAACTATGGTAGGGTTTGGATCTACGCTCAGGAAGGATCTAGATACCCCAAATTTTAGGGCCCGATTTGGGGGCCCCTGACAGTCGAGGATTTCAAATTTCAAGGTCCTGTGGCCTTTGGAACCCCCTTTTCTAGACGGCCCGCTTGACCATTAAACCAATGCAATTCCATAAGTGTTTTGTGGACAGCCTTAAATTAGGTGCTAAGACCTGGGGGCTACGAATGCTTAATCATGGGGCCCTTAGAAACGACATATTAAAAAGCTGTGTCCCTCAGAGTTTGGGAAGTACTTAAAAAAAAAAAATCAAGAAAAATATTATAAAAAAATAACTGTCACTTTTCATTCACAAGTCAGCCAATTAAGCACTTTACGAAGTCATTCAGACTTCAAACTTTGCACACTTACTAAGGGGCCCCTGATAAGCTATAGATTTCAAATTGGAGTCATTTGGAGCTTTCTGAGGGGTGTCCACAAAACACCTATAGAAATGAATGGAATAAATTGCTCGTGGGATGCGCCCAGGCAGCATGCCAAGAGGTCCCAGAGACCCCAAATTTCACATAGTGACCCCTCGTGGGCCTCTTGAAGACATACTAAGAGTGCTAATGATTTCAGTGAAGTTTTGGTCGAACGTCAGAAAACACCTTTAGAGGACTCTGGGCGGGCACAGCGGGCCCCTGCCGTGTGCCCCACGAGGAAATGGATTAAAAAATGTAACAAAAAATAATTTGTGTCAGGAACGCCTAAAAACACACTTAGAGAGGGCATGTGGGATGCCTGGGTGCTGCCCGGCACGAATTAGGGCGATGTATGCCGTCAGGGGGCACACTGGGGGCAAAGGCATGCCAAAGTGGTATTTAGTGGGTAAGGGGACAAATACTGGTTCTGTGGACGGAAGGAAGACAATGATGAAGACTAGTGGGTAAGGGGGACACAGGAAGTGAGTTCGTGGACAACAGGAAGCCCACTTAGAAGAATAGTGGGTAAGGGGTCACAGGAAGTGAGTTTGTGGACAACAGGAAGCCCATTTAGAAGAATAGTGGACAACTTGAGAGCGCCCCAGAGGTGTCCATATGGCGAGATAAGGGGGAAATTGAAACTTACCCCAAAGTAATGGGGAAGTGACAGATGGCCACCAAGCTGGTGGCCAAGTGGGTGTCCACGTAAGGGGTATGATCCATCGCACCAACTATGGGTCCAATGGCAAATGAAATGAATAGGGCTCGATCCCTCGAACCACCTAACTTTACTTACCTTGTTACGCAGGTCTTTTGACAGTTCTTTTCTGCTCCCCATGGCTCAGTATCTAGCCTGCTCAGTGCATCCACGTGAGAGCTAACAAACTGTGTCTGTAACAAGGCCAAACATTCAAGGGCATGTAAACTTTTGATCAGGGCGATTTGGGTGATTTCTGTTATCATTATGATTTAAAAAGGAGCCAAACAACTATGTGATGATAAATGGCTTCATATGATCACTATCCTTAAAAGACAGTTTTTTTTGCATGATCAGTCATATTTTCAAAATCAATGCCAAAATATCACAATTTCTGCCAGGGTATGCAAACTTTTGAGCACAACTGTATGTATATATGTGTATTCTAACATCCACTTTTTCCCCACAGGTTTCAGCGTGGTTGTAGTAACCTGGGTTAAACCCACTTCCAGAGGAGTATATGGTGCACCACAGGTGGGCAAATGGGCAGTCACCCCTATCTATGTGCACATCTGTATACAGTGTGTTACTGTTTTTGGAACGTTACAGATAATGATGATCATTGCAACAATCTGCATCTTTGTGATTACTGTCAGGCTGCACCCGTGCCCTCATTCACAACTCTTTCACACACAGCAGACACAAAACATTTTAGCACACTGTCTAAACTGTATTATACACACAGACACTCAAAGGAGAAGTTTTCAGCTGCTGATTTTTCATTCAGTTGTATATATAGCTTCAAATGTTATTTTTTAATACAAACTTTTTACTGATGTCTGGACCTCGGTGACCTCATAGCTGGTTACAGCCATGCAGAGGGGCTATCTTTCCCTCAATATTGAGTCAGGCCTCACTGGAACACAGGCCTTAACCAGCTGGAACAAACATGAGGATAGAGCAATGTGTCCAAATGCAATAAAGCAAAGTTAGGCTGAAATATAATGTACAATATTTTCAGTTATGAATACTAAGAATGCATTTGTGTCAGTAAATACATGTGGTACATTAAAGGAATAGTTCACCCAAAAATGAAAATTCTCTCATCATTTACTCACCCTCATGCCATCCCAGATATGACTTACTTTCTTCAGAACAAATTAAGATTTTTAGAAGAATATTTCAGCTCTGTACGTCCATACAATGCAAGTGAATGGGATGAGTGAGTGAGAGGAGGAGATGCGTCAGACCGAGCTCCTTGCTCAGGCTGCTGCATAAACTGCTTTTGTGTCGAAACAGTATTGCAGGCCATTGAAACAGCTGCCGTTTTTTTTTTTTTTTTTTTGTGATTAAAATTTTTATTGATTCAACTATTAAACAATGAAAAACACACACAAACTGAATCAACTTTTAACCCTCACAATTTTGAGAGCCCAATACCTCACACAAAAAACTCTGAATCCTCAACCAAAATTCTTGGATCTTAACACATCCCCAAACGACATGGGTTGTGTCTCCATCTTCTGATTGACATCGCCAGCAGGTGGGTGTGTCTTTAAGACCAAGCCTATGCAATCTAGAGGGGGTCCAATAAAATCTATGTAAAATCTTGAATTGCATAAGGCGAACCCTTGCATCTCTAGATGAAGACTTGGTGTTATTTAGAATCCTAGCCCGCACTCCCTCCTCCAATACCAAGTTTAGATCTTTCTCCCATAATCTCTTAAGAGAAGTTGAAGTTCCGTCCCCCAGACTCTGAATTAGCAGGGAGTAATACACTGATATCTCATTACCTTTTCCAAAAGCAGTAATCACCACTCCCAGAGTATCTGCCGCTTTAGGGGGGTGTAAACTACTCCCAAAAACAGTACAGAGCAGGTGGCACAGCTGTAAATATTTTTGAACTGAGATCTGGGAATCCCAAAAAGTTTAACCAAATTTTGAAAGGATCTCAACACTCCACTTTCATATAGGTCACTGAGTGTAGTAACCCCCCTCACAATCCACTCTGACCAGCAAAAAGGGGACTTGTTGATACATAATTTGGGGTTCAGCCATATGCTCGAGGCAACATTTAAATAAATATCCGAATTAAACACTCTGGACACTTTTGTCCACACCGAGTGCAAATGAGAGACAACAGAGTGTAACTTCTCCGATTAGTTTGATAGAAAAGCTTTGCAATGGAGAAATAGGGGCAAGAAGTTCCTGTTCAATACAAAACCAGGAGGGGCTCTCTCAGGTGGAAGCGACCAATAAGCCAAATGTCTGAGACCGAATGCATAATAATAAAACAAAATCTTGGGTAGGCCTAGCCCACCTTTGTCAACTGGCCTATGTAATTTATTGAAATGTAATCTGGGATGCTTACCATTCCAAATGAAGGACTTCTCTATGCTATCAAATTGCTTGAAATAAGAGAGGGGGACATCTACAGGGAGAGATTGTAGCAGGTAGTTAAATTCTGGAATACAGTTAATTTTAATAACATTAACCTTCCCAATCATAGATAAATGTAATGAAGCCCACCTTCCCACAGTGCTTGAAAACCTTTTTATTAAGGGGTCAAAAATTAATGCCCTGTTTGGGCCACTGAAATTCGCCCGGCTGAAAAGCCGTTAATGGGCAGTACGCTGTCAGAGCCAAAGCTTCGGATTTAAACCAATTGACTCTGTATCCTGAACTTAGAAAAGGTATTAATAATTCTGTGAAGGCAAGGCATAGATCTAGTGGGGTTGGAGATGAATAATAAAATATTATCAGCATAAAGGAAAAGCTTATGTGCCACACCTCCTGACACCACCCCTGGAAAATCATCTTCCCTTCTTATTGTGGCTGCTAATGGTTCCAGGGCAAGACAGAACAATAATGGGGAAAGAGGGCAACCTGCCAGGTGCCCCATCCAGATTAAAATAATCTGAAATTAATTCATTTGTTTGTACCGCTGCTACCGGGTGTCTATAAAGTAACTTAATCCATCCAATAAAAGTATTCCCGAACCCGTATATTTCCAAAATCTTAAAAAGATAATCCCATTCTACCATATCAAACGCCTTTTCAGCATCAAGTGAGATGGCAGCGAGAGTCTGATCATTTGCCAATTACCACATGATATTGATGAAATGCCTAATGTTATGAGAAGAGCTGCGGCCCCGAATAAACCCACCTGATATATATGTATAAGGGAGGTCATAACTTTACTCAATTGGTTAGCCAGAATTTTTGACAATATTTTAACATCTAGCTGGATCAGGGAAATTGGACGGTAACTTTTTCGCTAGGATCTTTGTCCTTTTTAAGTATCAGACTGATCCGGGCTTGTGTCATGGTTGGCGGAAGCTTTCCATTCTTTAATGATTCCATATAAACTTCTAGCAGAAGTGGAGCCAATTCTGTAGCATAAGATCTAAAAAATTCATCGCCAAAGCCATCTGGCCCCAGAGCCTTGCCTGTAGGCAAGGCCTTAATTACCTCGTCAAGCTCCTCCAAGGTTATCTCAGAATCAAGATAATTTTTTTGCTCAGTCATCAGTTTAGGGAGTTCTAATGGTTCCACAAAGTTTCTAATATCTTCATCAGTAGATGAAGACGTGGAAATATAAAGATCAAGATAGAATTCTTTAAAAGCATTATTAATATCAGTGGCTGAGTTAAAAATTTCACCACCAGCAGATTTCACTGAGGGAATTGTAGAAAAAGACTCTCTCTGCTTTATATATCTAGCCAAAAGCTTCCCTGCTTTGTCCCCCGACTCAAAGTATGACTGTCTTGCCCTGAATAGCCAAAACTCCACCTTTCGCGACAAAATAGTATTATATCTGTATTTCAATCGGGTCAATTCTCTGAGGCCATCAGACGACATTCAGCATTTCAGCTCTGCCTCGGCACTTTTAATATTTCCTTCCAACTCCACAAGTTCTCGTGCTTTGGACTTTTTGATGAATGAGGCATACTGTATGATATGACCCCTAAGAACCACCTTAAGTGCCTCCCAAGCCAGGCCCACAGAGAATACTGAAGACCAGTTAGTCTCCATATAAACATTAATTTCAGCCTTTATAGTATATTTTTATATAAAAGATATTTGTAAAGTAGCTTGCATGACCTACGTGACTATGCTATGGGAAACCTTGAAGGTTGCACATATGCTATTTCATCTCACCTCAGCAATATTACACAGAATGGTACACAGTGGAGAAATCATTCCTCAAGCACTGGATGGTACAATCATTAGTCAAACTATTCTGTTTACATGAAATGTACACTTTCTTGATAAATGGGATTAAATGTTCTTTTTTTTTTTTTTTTTTTTTTTTTAAATAGACTAGTTGCCAGGATTCCACTATTAAAAAGAAGCCAGAAGATGGGGATGGGGATGCACACTTATTGGCTAAGATAACAGAAATGTATGCTTATTTGTTAAAAAATGATAACAGTAATGTACAAAAAAAGAGAGTTTGGAATGGGATAGTCAGATGATCAGATGGCATCTCGGTTTTGTTGTTTTGCTCAATAAAGCCTAACCTTTGACATCTGGAACTCCTTGACTTAGAGAGTTTTCTTGCAAAGAGAGAAGAAGACTTCATTGCTCCACAACATAGTTTATTGGTGCCCAATGTGGGGCTGGAGAAAGAGGCCAGAAAACAGGGGGACCATGGCAGGAGGGCTAACACAGGCTACACAAAACAACTGGCGCCAAAAAATAAGGTAATTTTTTGCTTATGCTGTTTTGTGTAATCTGTTGTGAGTTGGGCCTGGGTGATGGTAACTTTAAGGCCTCACCAGATTCTAACATAATTAAATAATTAATTGGATAAAATAGAAAAGTGGGTTCCAGATCTCAAAAACTGCACTTGGGAATGTAAATAAGTGTTGAAGCATGCAAAATCCTGTGGATATCACTTTCCTTGGAAGGAAAGGGCTGAATTGGCAGTAACACGCAAGAGGCGTGTTCACCCAAGAGGGGTGTGTTGAAAACCCTGTGGATAACGCCTCTTGTGGTGACACCAGTAAGGAGAGGGAGCCTGTTCTAAACGGTGGCCCTTGAGCTGGCTGAGAACAATGAGCCCACAATTTTGATGGTTGCCGTTGTTTCTCAAAAATAGCACCACTGAGAGGGCTGAATTGGCAGGTATACGCAATGGGCGTGTTCACCCAAGAGGGGTGTGTTGAATGTGCTGTTATATGCCCATGTAAGTATTTTCTTGCATTCATTTATGAGCTCTATGGCATGAAGAAATAAGTGTATTAAGCTTATGAGACCTGTATTTGAGAATAGTGGAATGAATGATAAAAAAGGTGTGAAAAAAGTCAGAAAAGTCACCTCAAATACTAAGAACGTTCCAAGAAGTTGGCTTTGTCGATTGTTTGGACATCTTCCAAATTATCACTGTTGTGACCCAAATAAAGAGACACAATTATTAATAAAAAAAATAAAATAAAATACAAAATAATTCAAATTAAAAAAAAAAACACCACTCCTACAGCAAAAGTAAAAAATGCAAGATTGAATGTGAGGCACAAGAGTGTGTGACTGAAGAAAGAGAGTGAAAGGAGGAGCAGCAAGCAAGTGGGTGTGTGAATAGGAACTTTTTTCCTTGTGCTGCTCCTAACTAAGAACTGATGTGGAAGCTAGTAGAGTTTCAGAGGGAACATCTTACACAAAGATTAGTTGAATCAGAAGAGAAGAGAGAATTTGAAAAGGCATTGATAGAAGCAAAAGGAATTAGCAATCACTTCTGGAAAGAATCTGAATATATAGATGTTACAGGGCAAGTAAGATAATTGACAGAGCAAAAGAAAAACAAGCTTATAAGAAAATTGACTAAAATCACAAATTTGAGGGAAATAGAACAGGAGTGGCCAATTGTGGACTGGCGAGCAATAGTAAATAAACATTTGACTGTTAGGTCATTGGAAAAACACTTGGAAAAACTTTGCATTCCAAAATCCACCCTACTGGAGTCATTGTTAATATCAGCAGAAATCCCCATTGACCCAGTGTATGTGCCTCACCCCAAAAGGAATGAGGGGAGACACTGGCCAGAGGGAGTAGGAGCAACAATCTTAAAAAAAACATTTACATTGTTGTAAGTTCATGCACATGACCAGTGCAGTGGAAAAGTAAGGTGTTATTCTGTAAGGAGGAAAGCGGAGAAATAATGCCAGTCCACACAACAAATGAAACTATAAGAAGGTTGGAGGTAACAATTGTTTTAAGAAATGACCCTGAACAGATACGACAGGTGTGGGTGGAAATACACAGAAATCAGAGAAAATAAAAGGAAGTAGCACATTTAGCTAATTTTTGGAGAAACAGAAGAGGAAAAAGAGGAAAGAGAGGAAGGAGAATTTTAAACGCAAGAGAGAAAGAAGCCCTCATTGACTTCCTTGGCCCTTTTCATTTAGAGTACTGTTAGAATTAAATATTTCTGTGGTTTTGTGGGGGAGGGTGTCATGTAAAATTAACCCTGTTTCTCACTTATCTACATTGGGAAGGAGGAATAGTTGCTACAGGCTGCTGGTTTGCTGAAGGTGAGCTTTGGAGCTCTGACATAATCAGCTTAAGAGGAGACATTATCTGGATGTGTAATAACTCAAATTGGTTAGGAATAAAGGAATGCCTATAAAGCCTTTAACCAGAATACAAGTAAATGCTGTTTTGAAATACCTGGGAAAGACTAATAAAATACCTTAAAAATTGTGACAAGTCCTCAACCCAGCAAAAGCCCAGGGGAAGTCAGGGGTCAGGTTCTTATAGTGACCCTCGTCTGACCAGCCTGGTGAAGACCAGTTCAGAATAGACAAGAGCTGGGGTTAGAGAGGTACGTTAAAAAACATAAAACACACTGTGATAATTTCAAATAACAATGGCATCAACACCTGTAGAGCTGCTGGGGTCAGAACACCCAATATGTAGAGACATCATATGAGAATTTTCTAAAAAGTGGGAGAAAAAAAACAAAAAGTCTAAACACAAAATGCCCAGCAGAGGGAACATTTGATGTGGCAATGTGTAGAGAAATGGAGGCATTGATAAAAAAAAATCATATGGCTAAAGATAAAAGCAAGAAAAGGGAAGAAAAAGAGGTATTGAATTTATTCAAAAACCATGGGACACAATTACTAAAAATTCAGAGACAGGCAAAAAGGGAAAATAATGACAAAACTGAAGAAAAAACAGAGAGACCACCCCCCATGCACCACCTTATGACCCATAATGGGAACAGTAGAGGTAAGAGGACAGGTAGAAATAGAGGATGATGCACACAAAAGGAGTGATGACGAAAGGGAAAGTGAGATGTCAAGTTACAGGGAAAAGTCAGGGAGCAGACAATAGAAGGGAAAAAAGAAAAGAATATGAAGACACAGAAAGTTTGAATCCCTATCAGAATCTGTCACAAGCGCTAGAAGAGATGAAATAGAGACAAGAAAAGGAATGTGAAGAAATGTCAGAAGGAAGGTTAACATCTAGCAGAGACCTAGCAGGAATAATGCAGGAACTGGAGCAAGAGATAATAAAGACTGGGGAACAAATAACAAGAGACGAGAAGCCATGAGAAAAGAGCTGGCGAAAATGGAACTTAGAGAAAGAAGCAGACGATCAAGTGTCAGAGCCCACACGAACAGCCCTAAGAGAGTTGAATATAAACATGTTTCAGGCAGACTACTTGAGGATGTGCAGAAGAAAGAGGAATCATGCTGGAACAGAGGTGAAAAGGGCAGACTGATAAGATCTACAAGCAGCATGCATCTACCCAGTGAAAACCCAAAACAGTGTCCGATTCTGATCAAGGGAACACAAGGACAGTATGTGCCATGGGCCATTCATGATCTTGATGGACTGACAGCCTGCCTTCCAGACATCCATGAGGGGGCTGGAAAATGGATCAGACTGGTGAAAGAAGAAACAATGGGCAAGCTGCTGGCAATTGGAGACATCAACACACTGCTGGCTAAATGCCTGGGAGGATTCAAGATGAATGAGATCCTTGGAATGGTGAATCTACACCAAGCAATTGACAATCCAAGAATGGATGGGATCCCATTTGACAAGTATCGTGCCAAGGTGTGGGTTGCATTGAGAAAAGAATATCCAACGCAGATGGATCCGAGATCCCTGAAAGAAGAACCAATAGGTGAAACAGAGAACCCTACCACCTACATCCAGAGACAACTGAGACGATGGAAACAAGAGCTAGAAAGAAACCCAGAAGATCCAGTAATGACAGCATTGTTCAGAACCGCCATAGTTGATGCCATGCCACCAACAGTGAAAGCCAAGCTGGAAGATGTATTTGGACTGAACTCCAAGACACTATGTGGATCATGCTGTGGAACAATACAGGAAGAATGAGCTGAAACTAAAAAACCAAGAGAGAGAACTGCAAAGAAAGCTGGCACAACTACAACTTGAAGAACTAACTAGCAAGAGGAAGAAGATTCAAGCTGCAGTAAAAGACAAAGAAGAGGAACAATCTGCAGTAATGGCTTCTGTGAACATACCTGTACCTGCTGCTCAGACCACAGTAGTAGCACCTGCACCTGTTGTCCAGAATGCGATGGCTACTGCTGGAAATACATCACAGCCACCAACACCAATTGTAATCTTCCTAAAACCAGAACAAACAACAGAAACTGGAACAGACAACAACAAGGAGGAAGAGGAAGACAGAACAATGGCCAGCAGAGAACTAATGGCCCACCAGGAGTATGCTGGGGATGCAACCAGCCCGGACACAACAGATGAGACTGTCCTACTAATCCATGGCAAAATAACCAAGCACCAAATCCATGGCAACAAGAATACCAAACTCAAGCACCAGGTCCAGTAAATCCATGGCGTAGACCAAATCAGGGCTACTAGGGCTGCCCAGAGGATCCTACGGGGAGGGGTCAGTTTCCAGTGATATCATCTGATGCTGATCAAGAACCTATGCTGCAGGTTAAAATAGAAGGCAAGACAACACAAGTACTGCTAGATACTGGAGTGACATTGATGTGTATAAGTACAAATTATGCCGCTCACCTCCCCAAGTCTGGTAAATATGTAAAGACAGTAGGATTCTCGGGACTTACGCAGCTAATTCCAATGACGGCTCCAGTTAGCATAAAACAAAAGACACAGAAATCAAAATTCCCATTTTAACATCAGAACAAACACCTGTTAATCTGTTAGTAAGGGATGCCATATGTAAAATTAACTTGCAGATATGGTGCTCTCCAGAGGGAATATACATAGACAGCAAGGGAACTAGGCAGATGACAGTCACAAAATTCCAAGAACCCCAAGAGCCAAAAGCTAATATATATTTGTTAGGAGAATTAGGGAAAGATGTGGAAAAAACAATTAACAAATGGGGAAAATATATAAAAGAGCAGCTTTGTGAACCAAGCCCGCCAAAAACTGAATTCCATTGTACCATAATATATGATTATGGTAGGGACCCAAAGCTTGAAAAGAAATGGTTGAATGACACAAAAGGACAGGAAGTTCCATTGAGTTCGCAATACATAATTATAGGACCAGAGGGAGCAGCACTGCAAACTGAGAAATTTAGTTTCATTGAAAAATGGTTTCAAGTACCAGATTCAGCTCCACATTACCTTATATGTAAGTAAGGGAAGTCAGGCAAAAGACTTAGGACCAATGATGCAGAGAGCAGATGGAAGAAAGTGGGAAGCAACAGATAATCCTTTTGTTTTCGAATCAGCAGACAAAAATACATCGAAATTCTGTGTACTACCATTATTACAGGCATCCCAAGGGTGGTGGTAATTATTAAAGAAAAATAAAATAAGTTGGATTCAAAAACAGTTGAACTGATGTTAGAAATGGAACAAATACCAGCTGAATTGTGGTCTAAACATGATACAGACATATGTTTAATGAAATCTGCTAATCCAGTTAGAATTAAACTCAGACCAGGAGTGAAGCTACCAAGAAAACAACAATATCCACTGAAACAGGAGGCTGTGGAAGGAATTTAAAGGACTATTGTGGGGCTGATCAAAACTGGGGTATTGATTGAAACAGCCAGCCATTGTAACACACCCATATTGCCAGTTGCTAAGACAGACAAATCGAAATGGTGCTTGAGATTTGAGAGCAGTTATTGAAGTAGTAGAAGATTGGCCTGCAGAGGTCCCAAATCCACATACTCTGTTGACTAATGTTCCTCCTGCTGCCAACTATTTCACTGTAATTGACCTGTGTTCTGCTTTTTTCAGCATCCCCTTAGCAGAGGAAACCAGACACCTTTTATCATTCACCTATCAAGGTAAACAGTATACGTACACCAGAATGCCCCAAGGATTCAAACATGCACCACATGTGTTTAATCAAGTTTTGAAAACTGATTTAGAAGACAGCACACTGATACAGTATGTGGATGATCTGTTGATTTGCTCAACAACATTAGAACAATGTCATCTATATTCCAATAAAGTGCTCACCAAATTGGCTGAAGGAGACCACAAGGTCTCTAAAGAGGAATTGCAATATTGCCTGCCACAGGTGGAATACTTTGGACGAATCATTTCACATAAAACTAAGGCTATATCACCAAGTCCACACCACAAACAGCAAACAGTGGGACAAATTATTACCTTTTTAGGAATGACAGGTTTTAGTGCTGATTGGATAGAAGATTATGCTATCGAAACGGCCACCTTAAGGGTACTGATGAAACAAACAGGTCATCAGAATCTCCGAGCACGACTGACATGGAATACTGATGCATTGATAGCCTTTGAATCATTGAAAAAAGAGCTCCAGTCAGCTCCAGCTCTGGCAACCCCATACTATGCCAGACCATTCCATTTGTATGTGGCAGATAGAAAAGATGGATATGCGTCAGCAGTCTTAATGCAGGAAGCTTGAAGTGGAAGAAAACAGCAACCAATTGCCTATTACAGCACCAAATTGGACAATGTCGCACAGGGCTACCCGCCATGCTATCAACAAGGACTTGCAGCAGTACATTTTGCTTATGATAAAGCTTCCACTGTGACAATGGGCTACCCAGTCATAATTTACACTCATCATAAAGTCACAGAACTAATAGAATAAGGTAGATCTGTCTTGACCCAAGCCAGGTGTTTGACATACTCAACACTGCTAACTTACCCCGACATCACCATAAAGTGATGCACAACAGTAAACCCAGCCAGTTTCATTCCTCTAGAAGGGGAAGGTACATCTCAAGAATGTGTAATAGACTCTCTAACCTTTACTCGTTTAAGATGCATATTATTTTGTAGATGGATCATGCTTCAGAGACCATCTGGGAAATCATGCTGGATATGCTGTTGTCAAGAGAGAAGACAATAAGTTTATCCAAATTGTGCTGCAGCATTGTGAGCAACCATGCTCAGCTCAACTGGCTGAATTAAAAGCATTCATTGAAGTCTGTCAATTGGCTAAAAATTTAACTTTTAATATTTACACGGATTCTGCCTATGCTCACGGAGTGTGCCATCTATTTGGAGAGGTTTGGAAACAAAGGGGGTTCAAAAAGAGTGATGGGACACCAATTCAACATGGTGACCAAATAATTAAACTAATTTCAGCTATGATGCACCCAAAGAGATTGGCTATCATCAAATGTCAAGCACACAAAAAAGGCAATGATTTTGTCATTCAAGGCAATAATGCCACAGATTTGTATGACAAAAGGGCCTGAGGATGCCAATTAGCAGTAATGGCACCTTCAATTTTGATTCAACCTCAACCACAATTGGATGATATAGCTCGTATGCAGCATCAGGCTGGCCCTTATGAACTTAATGTATGGCAACAAAGGGGTGCAAGCAGAGATGCAAATGGTATATGGTGCTAACATGAAGGCCACATGATTGCCCCAACACCACTCCTTACTATTTGTAACACTTCTCAGTGGAAGGAGGAGGTGAGAAGCAGATTTCCTAGTTCAGGTAAGCGTTTTATTTTTCTCACTGCAACAACTACACTCTTCCAGGGCTTTCAGTGTTCAATAATTCACTCTAAAATAAACAACTACTTCAGAAAAATAAACTCTCAGCTTTGCACTCATAAGCTCTTGGCTTCACAATAAGGTCTCTAGTGCCCAGGTTCTCTCTCTCGTCTACCTGCGGTGTGGCTCTATTTATGCCGCTCTCCCCGTGCTCACTGAAATTAGAGACAAGTGTTAGACATAATTTAACTCAGGTGTAAGCACCCTTACCGCTTTCTCTCTCTCCTGAGAGATGCTTGACCACGCCCCCGCTGCCACACTATTCTAATTTCAGATGCACATGGTTTTGACCATCGCGCAAGGGGGGAAGTGGTTAGAAAAATAAAACGACAGGGATATTGGTTGCCATACCTACAGGCAAAGGTAGTTGTCTAAACAAATGCAATTTGTGCCCAAAACAATGTCAGAAAAGATACACCTGCACCAATAGGTCACATACCAGTTCCAGAAGGACCATTTAAACACCTGGTAATAGACTATGTGGACATGATAAAATCAGTAAGAGGAAAAAGATACATGCTGGTGATAATAGACAGATAATAGACAGTAACCAGGCAGTAGATGGGTAGAAGCAGTACAGTCAGCAGATCAGGGAGCCCAAACTGTGATCACATTTTTGACCAGAAAGGTCATTCCAAGATTTGGCATACCATCTCAAATTAGTTCTGACAATAGCTCAGCATTTGTTCATAGAACAGTGAAAACAGTGTTACAGCAACTGAGAATAAAACAAAGACAAGGGTGTGTCTATCAACCACAATCACACGGAATGGTAGAAAGAGTGAATGGAACCCTCAAAGCTAAGCTCAATAAAATTTGTGCTGACACTAAACTAAATTGGATTGATGCTTTACCTCTTGCACTAATGAGTTACCGCATGCAAACCAATAGAATCACCAATTTAACACCGCATGAAATGCTAACAGGAAGACCCATGCCAGTACCATAAGGTCCTTATGAAAGACCACCACTAGAACAGTTGCAGATGGAATTAAGGGCTTACATGAGACAATTAACTACTATACATGAAGCCATTTATTCACAGGAAAAGAGCAGGGGACCCAGGGAAGAAGAAGTTGTGCCCTGTCCCATTGTTCCTGGGGACCAAGTATACCTGAGAATTTTTTAGGAGGAAATGGAATGAACCCAGAAGGGAAGGACCTTATACTGTAATAAGGGCAACCCCAACAGCAGTACAGGTGGAGGGTAGCACAACGTGGTATCATTTGAATCACTGTGCTAGAGTGCCTAGACTGAGACCAAGATGACGAGAAGACCAAATAGACGATCAGGAAGACTTAAACATAGATTCCCCTGATGTTGAAAGAGAACTTGAAGCTCATGACTAAGAAAGGGCAGAACAAGGAGAAGGAAGTGCAGAGCAGCAAGGAGAGAGTAGTAACACTGTTGCATCTCATTTTAGGGCAACTGAGCATGCTGAAGCAAGAAATGAAATACAACTGCTCGAGGATGTACCACAGCCAGAGGAAACAGGACAGGAAGGTGAGAGAGGTTCTAACATTGATACTAATGTTGATACACCTGATGCAGCAGTTACCCCAGACCCAAGGCCTCCCAGAGACCAATCCCCAGAATCAAGGTAGGAAGAGTTTCCCACGACTGACTTCTCACTCCTTGACTGGTCCCCATAATGCCACTGATCCGACACAAGGTACTCAAGTAAATAAATCCATTAAAAAGAGATCTATAAAATTGCCACTAGGGATCTCTTATGACATCTATAATGACACAGACTATGAAATTGACCCACCATTGGAAAAGGCAAGATTGCTAGAGAACGCATCCAATTATGAAAAAACCTCGTTGATGTATCTATGCTCTGAATTTAAGTTTTGTATCTTATTATTTTTAAATTCTCTCTTCTAGACTGCATTTGTTATTTCAATGTTATTTGGGTCCTGTGCTAGCCAGACACAGGTCCTTTAACTACAAAATTCATCAGTTTCAGATATTAGTAAGTTTTAGACTAAGTCCTTATACGTTCTCGTCTTTATCCGTTTAGTCTTATTTGGCTAAGTTCATATAGATTCTCGACTCACCGTTTAGTCCCAGTCAATTAAGTTCTGTTTTACAGATTCTCGGTCCTACCCTTAGTATTCCCATATAATTCTACTTGGCCAAGTTCTATTATAGATTCTCGGTTTGCCGTTTAGCCCCAGTCAATTAAGTTCTGTTTTACAGATTCTTGGTCCTACCCTTAGTATTCCCATTTAATTCTACTTGGCTAAGTTCTATTATAGATTCTCGGTTTACTGTTTAGCCCCCGTCAATTAAGATCTGTTTTACAGATTCTCGGTCCTACCCTTAGTTTTCCCGTTTAATTCTACTTGGCTAAGTTCTATTATAGATTCTCGGTTTACCGTTTAGCCTTTTACATATTTAACTAATGGGTTACTTCTGAAGTAGCTTAATTAAGCCAACTCTGACCATAGATTTGTAGTTAATAAGAAATATACTAGAAAACAGTCCTTCAGAATGAATCATAATAACAATTTATTTACCAGGTAATAGTAATACATTCAAACAATCCAATTAAAATAATAAATCAAACTCAAAGCTATCAGTGAACCAAGCACAATAATATAATTAAAATTGCATTCCATTCAAACATTTACCAAACATAAGAAATACAAATTGCAATTACCTGGTAGAGAAAAAACTACACACAATGTTTACTGTGTGGATCTTCTGGCTACAGAGAGACTTTGATAAATATAAACTACATGCAGCGGTACAGCATGGGAGATCTGCTTACAGATTCCTTCAAACATTTATCAATAATAAGAAATACCTGGTAGAGAAAAACTACATGCAAATGGCAAAGCATGGGAGATCTGGCTTACAGATTCCCAGAGCTCCTCTGCCATCCTTGCTTAAGTACCAAACGATTCCACTGTTATTTCAGATGTGTGTGATTGATGTTATTTAGGATTTGGTTTACAATTTAGGGAGTTGTAAGTCGACCTTTGATTGAGTAGGTTGATTGATGTTTACAAAGAATGCACCTAATCTGCATACAGCATCTGGTCTCTGTGTGAGACTTGGGAGGGGCATGCCCCGGATAGAATACTGTATTTTACTAAGTTCTGAAATCTTACTTGTGATTTGACTTTGCTGAAAGGGAATGAGACCGTTTTACCAGTTGCACTGAGACCTCTTGAATGATACCAAACATGTATGATCAGAAAACCTTTTTCATTACAGAACAGGATAAGTCATAACTTAGTTTTTAGTGTCCTTAAAGTGACCTGAGGAGCAAGAGAGAGAGCAGATGTGAGTGTGATTTGCATTTTATGGTCCCCAATCAGTGGGGTGTGTTTTCTCAGGTGGAGATGCTCCTCTGTGTGAGAGTTTTATGACGTTGGTTCTCGCAGAGTTCTTTGACTTTCCCGGAAGTGATGCAGACAATTTTTGACAGTCTTACAATAGGATTAAATGTTCTTTTTTTTTACTTTTTTTTAATAGACTAGTTGCCAGGATTCCACTATTAAAAAGAAGCCAGAAGATCTGAATAATTAATTGTGGCAAACAGATAAGTTGGGGATGCATGCTTATTGGCTAAGTAACAGAAATGTATGCTTATTGGATAAAAAATGATAACAGTAATGTATAAAAAAGAGAGTTTGGAACGGGATAGTCAGATAATCAGCTGGCATCTCGGTTTTGTTGTTTTGCTCAATAAAGCCTAATCTTTGACATCTGGAACTCCTTGACTTCGAGAGTTTTCTTGCAAAGAGAGAAAAAGACTTCATTGCTCCACACCTTTAACATTTGTTGGAATTCAAGATTTTGCAAAAGGGATACATTAAAGCGCCAACTATATGATTTCTTTTTCTCCGTATGTGACAACACCTCTAAACTCACCAGGGCGTGATCTGAGACTAAAACATTTCCAAATGAGCAATCCACATCAGATGAAATGAGGGGCTTAGATATAAAAAAAAAATCTATTCTAGAATAGATCTTCTGGACTGATGAAAAAAATGTATAGTCCCTACCAGATGGGTTCAAAAGTCTCCAAATATCTGTAAGACCATGATTTTTACACATCCTGTGATGCGTCATTGTTGCTCTAGGGGGCTTACACACTTTTGCTTCACTATGATCAAGGACTGAGTCCATCAAAAGATGAAAGTCTCCTCCCAATATTATATCATGAGGGGTGCCAGCGGCTTGGCACATCCCTTAAAGATCTATAAAAAAGCCCTGATCATCAACGTTAGGTGCGTAAATATTAGTCAAAATCAAACTTTGCCCCTGAATTTCTGCTAAAACAATAATGAGCCTTCCTAATTTATCTTTAATCTGTTTGAGACCTTTGAATTGTAGATGCTTACTTATCAATGTAATGACTCCCCCTGCTCTTATCTGAGCCAGCACTAAAGAAAACATGTCCACCCCATATCTTCCCACATTTTTCAGCTTCCTGCGGGGAAAGATGCATTTCTTGAAGAAACACTATATCATATTTCTTATGTTTAAGAAGAGAAATAACTTTCCTTCTTTTTATGGGGTGCCCCAACCCATTCACATTCCATGTGGAGAGAGATAATCCACTCATATTAACATTTGACATATTAGAAAAATAGATTGTGTGTCAAAAACAAGATTATAAAGACCACATTCCAACATTAGTGCAACAATCAAACCCCGAACTTCCCCCCCGAACCAAAAACAGAAAAAAGACAAACGTGTACATGACAGCGCCAACCGGCGTCCATCCCTCTAAACTCAAAAAGTATATGTGCGACTACGAGAGTCCCCGCAACAACTTTGCCGTCGGATTGCTCAAGTCCGGTGCTTCTATACAAATTTTGTGAGACAGAATTACATAACAGAACAAAATCTATAAAACAAACTCCAGCCAATAGGCAGAATAAACACAAAGAATGTGTAGATTCATCCACATGCTGTCCTGAAGGTGTGTTATTCCACAAAACAAGCTCCAGCCTCTAGCAGAACCAACACACACACAAAAAAACACACACAAAAAAAAAACGTCAGTTTCCTCAGGCAGTCAAACGAATGCTCAGTGAGCCGGCTGTTTCATCAGTGCAGCAGATGACCTAATCCATCTAATGTCCTGCAAAAAAATATTCTACAAAACAAGCTCCTTTGAATAGTAGGCATAAGTACAAAGAACGAGCAGATTCATCCACAACTGTCCCGAAGGAGTGTTATTCCACAAAACAAACTCCAGTCACTAGGTGGAGCCATCACAAGAAGAAACAAAAAAGGCACCCAGTTTCCTCGAACAGTCAAGTGAATGTTCAACGAGTCAAGCTCACTTGGGAGCAACATAAAAATCACCAAAATAACTTACTCATTCCATTGACTTTATGAAAGACATCGTTTGTTGTTGGCATGTAAATACTTTGCGGCCATCCTTAGTATCTATTCTCTATTCGGTCGGGAACATCAGTGCAAAAGTGATCTTCCGCTGATGTAAGTGTTGCATGCATTCCTTGAATTGATCACGTTTCTCTCTTGTCGAATTCGCAAAGTCTGGGAACAAGAAAATGCTGTGGTTCTTCTAAGAAAACTTTCCTTTACTCCTCGCCTCACGTAACACGAGATCTTTATCGGATTATCTCTGAAATTTGGCCAGAATTGATCGGGGCCTGTCTCCCTCAGTGGATCTCTGAGCCGGCACTCTGTGAGCTTGCTTGATTTCCAGCTTATGGCCTGTTATGTCGAACAGACTCAGGAAGAGCTCGTCTAAGAATTTCACCATATCTCGGACTTCCTCATGCTCAGGAATTCCAATAATTCGGACGTTGTTTCACCAATTACGATTTTCAAGGTCTTCCAACTTTTCCCAGATGCACTGCAAATCTGCCTTGGTCGCTAGTGGATTAGCAGCTAATTCCCTCTCCGATGACTCCAGATAATCGATCCGTTTCTCGACGTCCGACAATCTTGTAACCAACTCAGAGAATTTCACTTCCATTGCCGTAATGGATCAACGTATTACAGCAAGATCCTACAGGTCCGCTACAACCTTCGTCAGCATCACAGACATGCTCGCCAGTTGACGTTGAATTTCTCCCACCGCACCATCCAAATTGAGTCCCATCAGCTTGAGCACGTAAGTGTCTTTTAATGTCACCAGAATTCTTTGACATATTTTCTTCATAGAACAGTTATGAAACGGAGTGTATCGAATTTCACCGGTTTAGGACACAAAAAGAATTCAAAACTAGCAAAGTGCGCAGAGCTCGACGTTCACACGTCCGACCCCCGCATGGCGTCACGCGACTCCTCAGAAATAGCTTCTATTAATGGATCTTACTCTTACTTTGATCAATGTTCAGTGAATTAATTACAACTCACAAGTATATACAGTATGCCATCTAGGAGCCGGGCGGAATGAGCAAGCACTGTTACTGGATTTCTGACATAGTCAGACCCTCAGTCACCCCTCAGAGGTAAAAATACACAAACGACATGTAACATTCATAATTATAACATAATCTGAATAAGTGCACGATTAAGATGATGATGATTACCTTTTGATTTTAACAGTTTCTAGTGAATGTATTCAACTTACCAATAGGCCAAAGAGACAGGGCTGAATTCACTCCTTCAGGTAGTGTCCAGTAAGCGGTTTCATTTATTTTGTATGTGCTGAACATTGATACTTTATAACAAATGAGAATCCATAATTCTTTTCACATCTTGCTTTAGCAAAAATCCGACTGATGATACACTGCTTTTCAGAAGCTGACATAGAAAGTCATGCACTCAAATTGTCGAAAAAAAAAAAAAAGAAGAAAAAAAAAAGGCAACAACACAAACAGTTCTACAATAATCACATTTTACAAGTTCTTTACTTTTGAGAGGTTAAGTGCTTTCACAGTGGGGAGCATGCACATTCAGCTCAGTCTCTCGCTCCTTAAAGAAGCATCTCTGGTCCATAATGGCCCGTTGCAGTAGTGTGAGGTCTACTCCATCAATGCAACTTAAAGCACGAGCATGCAGTGTAACTCCAATCACTCCTGGAAACAAAAGCAAAAGAAAATAATTGTTAATGTTACCAGCTTGAAAAAAATGCACACATTCTGAATACAAACACAACAAAAAATAATCTAGATAGACTCACCTTCAGCTTTTTCAATCTCCCCAAGTACAAGATACTGAGCTCCAATTATAGGCTGGAAAGGTTCAACAAATGTTGTTTGTACAGACACATGGAACTGTGCAGAGGACTGCTTAGCACTTAGAATGGCGGTGGACTTCTCTGGCTGGTAACTTGTAAGTCTAGATGTAGAGATGGACAAGCTGATTTAATAAGATCATTAGAAATCACATTTCAGTGTTGTCACCATCTAGCATGCAGGCCTAGATTATAAATCATAGACATACTGACCTAAACATACAGCCTGACATAAGAGACAGCTGATATCACACAGTCTGCAACTCTTTTTCTGCACAACTTGTTTGAAAAGGCTTTTTGTATAAGAATATAGATGAAAACACAAGTCAGTTTCAAGTTAAGTCAGTTTTATTTGTATAGTGCTTTTATCAATGCATATTGTTTCAAAGCAGAAAACAGTGCCTTACAAATCCTCCTAGTCGCAAAAGCAACAGTGACAAGGAAATAACTCTATAAGATGATTAAGTGGATATGGGAGAAAACCTTAGGAGGACGCTGGGGGAGCCCATCTTCCTCTGGGAGACATATATTTAAGCAAATTTACATAAAAGTAGTCTTTATAAAAAAAATATTCACTCTGTTATTGTTTGGGGTTTGACTGTGGAATTTGATCTGGATCTGACACAGGAGCTATTTAAACATGATACTTGCCCTAAAACTTTAAGGTGTTCTGTGATACTCTGAGATGCTTTCCATTTGTGACAATGACCCACTGCTCTACCACGAACCTTAGCCCCAAATAGCAATCCTACATCACCTTTCGAAGATACCCTTTTGAATATTAGCTTAGGTTTTCCTACAGTTACCATAATTTGACCATGGTATTTGTAGTAAAACCATAGTAACCACAAAATTACCCATAGTTACTACAATATAGTAAAACAATGGTTACTATAAGGCTGAACATTATATGCATTCTTAGTTCAGAATATTCTGTAGCTTACAGTATATACAGTGACAAAAGAATTTAGATATTTTTATCCCAGAAAAGGTAGTTAGCGGAGAGTTCCGGCGTTGAGCCTATTTTTGCCATGCAGCTTGTGCTAAACTCAATGGCACTGGGTGTAGTAGAAAACTAAAATAATCATGCAATTATAGAAAATACACAAGCAAATGAAAACTATTTAAATCAAACCTACAATACACTTTAATTTATAGGTCTGCATACAAACAAACAAACAAACACAAATAACTAAATAAAGGAAAGAATAAATAAACTGCAGGACTTTTGCCTGTTTATGTATATGTAGGGATATAGTATAGGATTTACAACATCAACCAATCACGACCCAGTACTCTGATAAACATAAACAAGTGCGTGTGACTGCCCGCCATGTTCGAAACAGAGCAGCGGTGTCTGGGAGGCAGATCGTCAAGCAAACGTTGGACTGATGAGAGGCTAGTTGAAGCTGAATTATATGGTTAAAACTTGGCTACAAAACAATCAGAGAAAGGTACTTGGTGATCTTGGAAGAAAGGTACATTTGTCAGTTGGAGGTCGGAAATTAGGAGAACTAACAAGAATATGGAAACCCAATGAGATGAAGAAAGCTGTGGCAGGTCGGCATAACTGTGTCGTGAATGGACCAGAGTGAGGAGATTCTGACATAGTTGATAGTGATGATAGTATGGAGATAAGCCAAAGTGGTGAGAGAATGAAGGGAAAAAGAGTAAATAATTTTGCCAGGACCAGTGCAAAGAAAATCAGGAACAGTGGAGGTTATGGATGAATAGATGAGACAGCTCAAGAAGGTTTGGAGTTTAAGATCATATTAAGATTTGGCAAGGAGAGGGGAATTTCTTCAATGAAATTGACTACCGTTTTGAGAAACCAGATTAGGGATATACACATGGCTAAGGTTTTGAAAGATGGAAATTTGTTGATTGTTTGCAGAAATGAAGAACAGAGAGAGCAGGCTGATAGGATGAAAGTAATCGGGCGGTTTAAAGTGATACGTGCAAGCCATATTGAAAGAGGAAGTAAATGGAGTACGGGACTGATTTGGGGAGTGCCAGTCAGAGTCACAAAGGAGGAAATTAAATCAAACCTAAAAGGAGGAATTTTGAAAGGTGATCTGCAGTTGCAGGTAACTCGAGAGGGAGTGAGGATAGACAGTGAGTATGTTGCGCTTGATTTTGAGGAAGTACTTCCTAAAAAAGTGACTCTAGGCTTCTTGAGTTATAGTGTAAGAGAGTACATACCAAAGCCAATGAGATGTTACAACTGTCAAAGGTTTGGTCATACAGCCAAGACATGTAAAGGCAGAAGAAGATGTGCCAGATGTGGAGAAGATCATAAGTATGGGCAATGTAATCATGAACAACCAAAATGTTGTCACTGTGGTGAAAAGGGATGTGGAAACACAGCAGGTAAGAACTCATATGTAAGATCACATATGCAGAGGCTGTGAAGATGGTGAGTCAGAGGGGAGAAATTAATGAAAGAAGCAGTGAAGGAAATCAACCCACAAAAGAATCAGATCAGGCAAATGAGGGAAAAGTAATCTAGTAAATCTAGTAATCTAAAGAAACTAGTCACTTTAATAGCAGGGGTAGTAAACGCTACAATGGAGGTTAAATCCAAATCAGAGAGAATAAAATTAATCGTAAAGGCAGCAGCTCATCATCTAGATATCAGTGGGTTGACATGGGTGGAGGTGAGGAATGATCTCAGTATTCAAGCAAGCCAGAAGCAATCATGAGTTGGATAGTACTAATAATGGTCCTCCTGCTACAATGGAATGCTATAAGTTTGTTGGCCAATGGACAAGAATTCAAAAATATGTAGATAATTTATCCAGTAAACCAGATGTCATCTGTGTACAGGAAACATGGTTGAGACCAAATTTGGATTTCAGAATAGTCAGATATGCTTCTGTTAGGTGTGATGTGGGGACAGAGTGGGGGAGGATGTGCAACATTTATTAGAGAAGATATTTAATTTAGATAGATGAGTATAGGAAATGAGCAAGAATGTGTAACAGTAGAGATATGGACAAATGAGGGAGAGTTTGTGATTATTAATTATTACAATCCTTGTAGGAAACTAGATTTGAGTAGGTTAACACAAATTGAAAGGCTGGAAGGTAATAGGGTGTTGATATGTGGGGACTTTAATGCACATAGCACGTTATGGGGAGGAACAAGGACAGATGCAAATGGTGAGGTAATTGAAGAACTGCTAGAAGAAAAGAGCATGTTTTTTTAATTGATGGGAGAGGGAATTGACTAGATGTGCACACAGGGAGCACTTCAGTACTAGATTTAACCTTAGTATCTAGAAATTTAGCAGGGATATGTGAATGGGATATATCAGAAGAAACATCAGTATGTAGTGATCATTTTCCAGTGTTGTGTAGCATATTACTACAAAGAAATAAAGGGGAAATAATGGGGAAGTGGGTATTTGGCAGTGCAAAATGGGAAAGGTTTAAATATATTTGTGAGATAGAAATGGATAAAATAAAATTAAGATATTGAGAAGATTGATAAAAAAAGTTTAAAACAGCATTACTAGAAGCTGCTAATCAATCAATTTCTAAAAGTAAAGGAAGAATGAAGAGAAAGGCGGTTCCCTGGTGGACAGATGAGTGTGGTAGACCAGTTAAAGAAAAGAATAAAGCTCTCAGGATATGAAGAACAACTCATAATTTTCAGAATTTAATTAAATATAAACAAGCACAAGTAAAGATTAGACAAATTATACGTAAAGCAAAAAGGCAAAGCTGGCAGACCATTTGTAAAAAAATTGGTAGATCAACACCTGTGGGAGATGTTTGGGGCATGATTAGGAGCATGACAGGAATCAGAAGGGAATGGCAGTATCCTTTTCTGAAGATGGGGGAGGAAGCAGCAGTGTCTGATGAAGAGAGGGCAGAGATGATTGCGAAGGCACTTTCTCAAATTGATAGTTCTAATACTTGACTGAAGAGGGCAAGAGAGGAAGAAAAAAGACAAAACCAGCTCATCCTGGAATTCTTGAGAGAAGGGACGATATTAACAGTAAAATGGATGCTCCATTTACCTTGGAAGAAAAGAAGAGGGCAATAGTAAGTTCTGGACTAACATCTCCTGGGAAGGATGAAATCTGCTATGTATTGCTAAAGCATTTAGGTGTTTTAGTATCTATGAAGCTGCTAGGTTTTTATAATAAAATATGGGAAGTGGGAAAATTGGCAGCTGGATGGAGAGGCAGTGATTATTCCTATCAGGAAATGACCCATCAAATCCAATGAACTATAGGCCAATAACACTGACGTCACACATAGGAAAGATAATGGAAAGAATGATTACGGAAAGATTAGCATTTTATATGGAAAGTAGAGTAATAGACCTTTTTCACAGACTGTGATGATCCATTTCTGCCTTATTTATCAGCATAAATCTCGCATTTTAAAAAAATATTATACATTTTTTAAATATTGTGTGTAAATTTAAAACATTATGCTTTGTGTTATATTACCCTGGAATTAGTTTTAAAAAATGAATTACCACAGCTGCGAGGGTATTTCTTTTACAGCTGCTGGAGAGTGACAGTAAATTTGACATCTCCAATCTGACTGTCTTAATCCACCGCTCTCTATTTTTTTAAACATAATAGTGGATTTTTTCTTTTGGCCTTGGAGCAAATGGGTAAGTGAAAATAATATTTGCTGTGATCTCCAATTCACTCCCATTCACCGCTGTCGAAGTTTACCCTGCAAACGTTTACTTCAGCGTTCCAAAACCCAGAGTGTGAAAAGGTCTATTCTACCACCTCATCAGAGTGGTTTTAGGAGAGGGAGAGGAACCATGGACCCTGTTGTGTGTCTGGAAACAGAGATTAAGAAAGCACAAGTTAATAAAGAATCTGTAATGGCAGTTTGTTTTGTTTTTTACGTAGAAAAGGCATATGGTTTGGAAAGTGGGATTAATGATCAAATTAAATATGATAGGAATAGCAGGTAGAACATATACAGGTGCTGGTCATATAATTAGAATATCATCAAAAAGTTGATTTATTTCACTAATTCCATTCAAAAAGTGAAACTTGTATATTATATTCATTCATTACACACAGACTGATATATTTCAAATGTTTATTTCTTTTAATTTTGATGATTATAACTGACAACTAAGGAAAATCCCAAATTCAGTATCTCAGAAAATTAGAATATTGTGAAAAGGTTCAATATTGAAGACACCTGGTGCCACACTCTAATCAGCTAATTAACTCAAAACACCTGCAAAGGCCTTTAAATGGTCTCTCAGTCTAGTTCTGTTCGCTATACAATCATGGGGAAGACTGCTGACTTGACAGTTGTCCAAAAGACAACCATTGACACATTGCACAAGGAGGGCAAGACACAAAAGGTCATTGCAAAAGAGGCTGGCTGTTCACAGAGCTCTGTGTCCAAGCACATTAATAGAGAGGCGAAGGGAAGGAAAAGATGTGGTAGAAAAAAGTGTACAAGCAATAGGGATAACCGCACCCTGGAGAGGATTGTGAAACAAAACCCATTCAAAAATGTGGGGGAGAACCACTACGCACAGACCTATGCAAGACATGGGTTTCAGCTGTCGCATTCCTTGTGTCAAGCCACTCTTGAACAACAGACAGCGTCTGAAGCGTCTCGCCTGGGCTAAAGACAAAAAGGACTGGACTGCTGCTGAGTGGTCCAAAGTTATGTTCTCTGATGAAAGTAAATGTTGCATTTCCTTTGGAAATCAGGGTCCCAGAGTCTGGAGGAAGAGAGGAGAGGCACACAATCCACGTTGCTTAAGGTCCAGTGTAAAGTTTCCACAGTCAGTGATGGTTTGGGGTGCCATGTCATCTGCTGGTGTTGGTCCACTGTGTTTTCTGAGGTCCAAGGTCAACGCAGCCATATACCAGGAAGTTTTAGAGCACTTCATGCTTCCTGCTGCTGACCAACTTTATGGAGATGCAGATTTCATTTTCCAACAGGACTTGGTACCTGCACACAGTGCCAAAGCAACCAGTATCTGGTTTAAGGACCATGGTATCCCTGTTCTTAATTGGCCAGCAAACTTGCCTGACCTTAACCCCATAGAAAATCTATGGGGTATTGTGAAGAGGAAGATGCGATATGCCAGACCCAACAATGCAGAAGAGCTGAAAGCCACTATCAGAGCAACCTGGGCTCTCATAACACCTGAGCAGTTCCACAGACTGATCGACTCGGCGTGCCGCATTGCTGCAGTAATTCAGGCAAAAGGAGCCCCAACTAAGTATTGAGTGCTGTACATGCTCATACTTTTCATGTTCATACTTTTCAGTTGGCCAAGATTTCTAAAAATCCTTTCTTTGTATTGGTCTTAAGTAATATTCTAATTTTCTGAGATACTGAATTTGGAATTTTCCTTAGTTGTCAGTTATAATCATCAAAATTAAAAGAAATAAACATTTGAAATATATCAGTCTGTGTGTAATGAATGAATATAATATACAAGTTTCACTTTTTGAATGGAATTAGTGAAATAAATCAACTTTTTGATGATATTCTAATTATATGACCAGCACCTGTAATTGGATTAAAGCCTTTTTATTTGATAGATTTATCAAGTCAGAATTGGAACAGCTTTATCAGGAAGTTATATGGTAGATGATGGTACTCATCAGGGTAGTGTCATTAGTCCAATACTCTTTTCCATTATAATTAATGATGTTTTTTCTCAAGTCCAGGGTGATATTGGACGGTCATTGTTTGCTGATGACGAAGCCTTGTGGAAAAAGGGAAATAATATTAATCATATTAGGGGAAAAATACAAGAGGCAGTTAAGGTGGTTGAAAAATGGTTGAATTATTCAAGATTTCAGTAGAAAAGACCAAAACAGTAATGTTAACTGGAAAGAGAGGTGTTGATACACAGATAAAGATGTATGGGCAAAGGATAGAACAAGCGAAAGTCTTTAGGTTTCAGGGTGTATGGTATGACGCAAAGTTAACATGGAATGAACATATTCATAAGATAATCACCAAGTGTAAAAAGATCTAGAATGTGATGAGACATTTAATTGGGTCAGAATGGGGAGTGAACAGATCTGCAATTAGAAATATTTATGTTGCATTGATTAGATCAGTGTTAGACTGGGTGCATTGCTTATGCTTCAGCAGCAAAACCTCATTAAAGCAGTTGGAGGTGGTGCAAGCTCAAGCTTTGAGACTTTGTTGTGGTGGTTTCAAAATGACAGTTACTGTCCACTCTTCAGGTTGAGGTGGGTGAAATGCCGCTGCATATTAGACACAAACAGTTAATGATGAACTACTGGGTAAATCTTCAAGGATATTCAGAAAACCGACATCCAACAACAAAGGTACGTCTCCCATGTTGGGAGAGAGAAAGGGCCAAACAAGAGTGTTTTGCATGGAGCAGTGAGAAAGTAGCCAGAGACATGACATTAAGTCAGAAAAGATATATTCCCACAGTAGTTATTTTTTATTTATGAGTAACAATACCCAGGCTGTTTCCCTCAGTGTCAGTTGATTTCTATATTCTGGAGTAAATGCAGGTACAGAAAGGTTTTGGAAATATAGCAGTCTTTGTTGAAGATAGGTTGCAAACATTATATCAAACATTTGTTCCAGTATGTATTGATGGATCCAAGTATCCTAATATAGGGAGCACAGGTTTTGCTTTTAGTATTCCAGTGTTTCTGTTAAAAGAACATCAGATAATTTGACCGTATACACAGTTGAGATGATTGTAATTGCAACAGCATTACAGTGGGTAGAAGAGTTACAAATTAAAAAGGTTGTTCTTTGTACAGATTCATGTTCTGCATTAATGTCATTGCAGTCATTTACATCTCACAGTAGGCAGGATATAGTTAATGAGATATATGAAGCTCTGTACAGATTTAAAAATATGAATATTATGATAACATTGTAGACATTCTGAGGGTTGGAGGAAAGAAGGAAGCGGGAGCCGGGGCCGCAAGTCCACGTGGATGTTCTTTTTATTTTTTACTCAAAATATGCTTTTCAGCAAGAACTTCAGTTTACACACATCAGATTCACTGATAACAGTCAACATAAACTTGATAGATGCAAAATATAAACAGCTTTTCAGCGTTCAGCTCCAGTCTGGGTGTGTGCGCGACTCAGTCTCTCTCTGCCGGTCTGCCGTTCTGCCGGCCTTTTAAAGCCCGTCTCCGCCGTCACTGAAATGAGACACAGGTGTTCAGAGTAAGTAATCATGAGGTGATGGCTCTTACCACTCCCTCTCTCTTATCCATGAGGCGCTGGAACGTGGCGGGAGCCCCGAACAAACCGAATGGAAGAGTGACGAATTGGTGCAATCCGAACGGTGTGAAAAAAGCCATTTTTTCTCAGGGCCCCTTGTTAAATCCAGTGTTGAATAAAATTGAGCCACACCCAACCACGGAGGATGGCAGCGGAGACATCATCCTGGGAGTGGCGATGGAGAGGGGTAGGGGGGACCAGCGGATAGTGCAGCCCACGGAAGCGGGCCGCCGGTTCGGGTGGAAAAATTCCCTGTTTCCAGGGAGCGGGTACAGGGCAAGAGGGTGGGACAAGAGGGGAAGGAGCAGCAGGAGAGAGAGAGAGAGAGAGAGAGACGTGGACAGCTCCAGTCTGGGTGTGTGCGCAACTCGGTCTCTCTCTGCTGGTCTGCCGTTCCGCCAGCCTTTTAAAGCCAGTCTCTACCGTCACTGAAATGAGACACAGGTGTTTAGAGTAAGTAATCATGAGGTGATGGCTCTTACCACTCCCTCTCTCCCCACTGACAGACACACAACCACGTTACCATCCCCACATACCCACACTGGGCCCTGGACAGGCCGCTATTGCTGCGGTCTTATCAACTTGGGGCCGCACCTGCCCATGACCCAAGTGGAAACCCAGATACCAAACTTCCACCTGTCCAATTGTGCACTTTTTCGGGTTTGCTGTGAGCCCCGCCCACCTCAGCGACCTCAGGATGGATCTTAGATGCTGCATATGCTGCTGCCAATCGTTACTGTAAATAATAAAATCGTCAAAATAGGCAGCGGCTTATGCAGCGTGCGGCCAGAGAATCTTATCCATGAGGTGCTGGAACATAGCAGGAGCCCTGAACAAACTGAATGGAAGTGTGACGAATTGGTGCAATCCGAACGGTGTGGAAAAAGCCATTTTTTCTCAGGACCCCTTGTTAAATCCAGTGTTGAATAAAATTGAGCCAAACCCAACCACGGAGGATTGCGGCGGAGACATCATCCTTGGAGTGGCGATGGAGAGGGGTGGGGGTACCGGCGGATAGTGCAGCCCACGGAAGCGGGCCGCCGGTTCGGGTGGAAAAATTCCCCATTTCCAGGGAGCGGGTACAGGACAAAAGGGAGGGACAAGAGAGGAAGGAGCAGCAAGAGAGAGAGAGAGAGAGAGAGAGAGAGAGAGAGAGAGAGAGAGACGTGGACTGCTCCAGCACCATCAGATCGATGACATCCTCCATGTCGCAGTCTTCCTCGGCTAGCAACCACTTTTAGCAGGCATCACAGAGTTGCTGGGCAAATGTGAACGGGCGGCCGGCTTCGCTAAGGGTGAGGGAGTGGAACTGTTGTGATGTTGTTCTGGCGTGAGGCTGACCTGTTGCAGGACAGCCGATTTCTGCTTCGAGTAGTCCAGGCAGTCCTCAGTGGGTAATTGCTGCGCCGCGAGCTGGGCCTCCCCGGAAAGCAACAGCAGCAGGTGGAGGGCCCATTGTGTCTGCGGCCAGCCGGAGGCGGTGGCCGACTGTTCAAACAGGCTCACGAACGTCTCCGGATCATCCTGGGGCCCCATCTTCGTGAGCACAAGGTGCTGCTTCCAGGGCCGCAGCGGAGGACCCGCCTGGAGCTAACCAACTCCGTAAGGCCTGCCGATCCTCCTGTAGGTCCATACAATGGAAGTGAATGTTGGCCTGAACTTTGAATCTTCAAAACTCACATAAAGGCAGAATAAAAGTGATCCATAAGATTCTAGTGGTTAAATCCTTAACTTCTGAAGCGATAAGATAGGTGTGGGTGAGAAACAGATCAATATTTAAGTCTTATTTTTCTGTAAATCTCCACCTTTGACCAGCCCCGACCAGTAGGTGGCGATATGCACGGAGAATGCGAATCACCAAAAAACAAAAGAAGAAGAATGTGAAAGTGGAGATTCATGGTAAAAAAGGACTTAAATATTGATCTATTTCTCACCCACACTGATCATATCGCTACTGAAGATATGGATTTAACCACTGGAGCCTTATGGATTACTTTTATGCTGATATTTGCGATTTTTAGAGATTCAAAGTTCTGGCCAACATTCATTCAACGTTCTGTATGGACCTACAGAGCTGAAATATTGTTCTAAAAATGTTCATTTGTGTTCTGCAAAAAAAAAAAAAAAAAAAAGAAAGTCATACACATCTCGGATGGCATAAGATTGAGTAAAAGATGAGAGAATTTGCATTTTTTATAATTATTATAATTAATTAAATAGTTTCAAGTCAAGTCATTTTTATTTGTATAGCGCTTTTCACAAAACAAATCGTTTCAAAGCAGCTTTACAGAAAATCATGCATTAATAAAAATTAAACTGTAATATCTATAAAGTCTTAGAGTGATCATTGGGTAGTTTGATTAAATATGATTGTAAATTGTGTATAAAAATTAAATAGATAATAATTGTACTTAGAACCCCTTTGAGCAAGCTGAAGGTGACTGTGGCAAGGAACACAAAACTCCATAAGATGTTGGTTAATGGAGAAAAATAACCTTAGGAGAAACCAGGCTCACTGTTGGACCAGTTCCCCTCTGGCTAACCAGCATGAATATAATCCTAATATTAGTTATTTATGTGCAGTGCAGATCATGGTTTAAGATTAGTAAACTAAGTAAGTGTTAAGGTCCAGTGTTTAGAAAAAAAAAATTTTTTATGAACTGTAAGATTAATCACTAATCTTTGAAGTCCATCATGGATTAAATGCAGAAGTTCATAGATGCATTGTCCTTTGTTAGTTGGCTGATGAAGGCTTTTGCTGGCACTTAAATGAGCCCATGTATTCCATTTCATCAAGAGTGTAGTCCAGGTGATGCAGGCATAGATCAATGAAGTGCATTGCAGTTCAACCACAGGTCATTTAGGTGAGGTTCGGTGGGGTCCATCCTAAATCCAAGGTTCAGGCAGTGGCATATGAATTATCCAATGTCTTACAGTTGGAGCTGGCATCAGTTCATCCTCTGAAGTCCACTGTAAAAGACTGAAGTGATGTCTGGCTAGCACCGGCTGCATTTAGTTATCATCACTCAAGAGACACATAGCAGTGGAGTTCAACACCAAGAAGAACGGAGTTGGATCTAGCCGGGTTGAGACATGGAAACAAATAGAATAATATTTGCATAGATGTCATTGCATAAAATTTAGAGTTATATAGATGTTTCTGGCTCTGACAGACCTAACTAAAGCAGCCTAATTGTGAGTTGATGGATAAATTAGGTATATGCCTGGCTAAATAAATGAGTCATAAGTCTAGACTTAAACTGAGTGAGTGTGTCTCGAACATTGTTAGGAAGACTACTCCATAGTTTAGGAGCCAAACAGGAAAAGGATCTACCTCCTTTTGTGGATTTTGGTATTCTAAAAACTATTAGCAAGCCAGAATTTTGTGATCGTAATAAACATGATGGAATATAGCATGTCATAAAGTCACTTAAGTACTCTGGAGCTAGACCATTCAAAGCTTTGTATGTAGTTAACAGAATTTTAAAATTAATATAAAATTTAATAGGTAGCCAATGTAATGCCGACAAAATGGGGCTAATATGATAATATTTCTTGGTTCTAGTCAGCACTCTGGCAGCTGCATTTTGAACCAATTGAAGTAATCCCAGTAATGCATTACAATAATCTAGTATTGAGGTCATAAACACATGAATTAGTTTTTCAGCATCAGCAACAGAGAGCATGTGTCATAACTTAGTAATATTTCTGAGGTGGAAGAATGCCTTTCTACAAACATTGGAAATTTGATTTTCAAAGGACTGATTGGTATCAAATATAACACCCAGACCTAAACCATGCTAATGCAAGTCCACAAATGCTACCATAATTCTCTAGCCTATTCAAGAGAATTTCATGATCTATCGTGTCGAAGGCAGCACTAAGATCTAAAAGCACTAGAAGAGAAATGCAGCTGCAATCAGATGATAAGAGCAAGTCATTTGTAACTCTGACAAGTGCAGTCTCTATAATGTGATGGGGCCTAAATCCTGACTGAAATTGTTCATACATACCATTTCTCTGTAGAAATGAACATAGTTGGGTTTCTAGTATTTTCGACATATATGGTAGATTTGAAATCGGTCTGTAATTAGCCAATTCTCCAGGATTAAGCTGTGGCTTCTTAACCGGTTTGATAACTGCCATTTTTAAGTTTCTTGGGACATGTCCTAAGGATATTGAGGAGTTAATAATATTAAGAAGAGGTTCTGAGATTACAGGGAATACCTCTTAAGAGCTTAGTTGGTATTGGATCTAACATACACTACCGGTCAAAAGTTTAGGGTCACTTACTCATTCTTTATTTTTTTCACATTTTAGAATAATAGTAAAGTCATCACAACTATGGAATAATAGAAATGGAAGCATGGGAATTATGTTGTGCCTAAAAAAATCCAAAATAAAATCAAAACTAGGTTATATTTTAGCATCTTCAAAGTGGCCGCACTTTGCCTAGATTTAGCAGAAATGTACTCTTGGCATTTTCTCAACCAGCTTCTTGAGGTATCACCCTGGGATACTTTTTAAACAATATTGAAGGAGTTCCCATCTATATGCTGGGCACTTAGTGGCTGCTTTTCTTAATTATTCGGTCCAAGTCATCCATTTCAAAAACATTTTTTTTTTTTTTTTTTTTTTAAATAAAATTTTAGTTTTGTAATTAAATAAATTAATATGTTGGCACAATTATATTTTTGTCTACAAAATTAATTTCAAACATTTAAGCATACGCCTTCAGGTCAAAAGGTTTTAAAGATCATGAGAAACATTTCAGGCAAGTGACCCCAAACTTTTGAACGGTAGTGTACATGTTGTGGCTTTTGATTTTTGTATACGTTTTGTAGGGCTGCCCCCTGATAGTCGACCAAACGTTAGTAGATGAGAAGAGTCTTGGTCGACCAAGTTTTGATTGGTTGCAGAAAAAAAAAAAACTCCACAGGAAAACTGATGAACACCGGTATTACAGTTGGTTGGACGCTAGGTGGTACTATGGGGTAATTTTTGTTAAGCAAGGTTAGGGTTAAGCCTACACAATAAAGCAAGACACCTTGATTTCAAACTTTGAATGTATTTATTTAAACTAAAAATTCTAATGAAACTGGAAAAAAATTAAGTGTATTTAAAATGTGTGTTGTTCAACTTTTTGAAAGATGGATTTACAACAGTTGTCAACATCTCTCTGGCAAAGAACTTACTTCATCTGTGCATTCTCTACCGGATGGGTATTTTGTTGTCTGGGAAAATACATCATGTATGTGAATAAATTTGTTTTGTTCCCTCCTTCATGATTTTATATATATATATATATATATATATATATATATATATATATATATATATATATATATATATATATAATATATATATATTGTATGCAATATCCAATTACATCGGCAACACCGGGCTGAGGAATTTGTGAATATTTTTGCTTTAGTGATTTTGCATTGAAAATTAATTTAAAAAATGAAAACCTTAAATCAATACATTTCTAATTTCAAATTGCACTCCAAACGAAACGAAAAAGCAATTAAAATAATGAAGTGATCAAAAAAATTATATATATATATATATATATATATATATATATATATATATATATATATATATAGCCACCTTTCCATTTACCGTCAGGCAAGTACCCATTTAAACATGCAGGTGGAAAATTACTTGTGAATGAAGACATAAAAAAAAATCTAAATATAAAAATAATAATTATAATGATGATAATAATCACTGAAATATAAATCATGGTTCGAGGTGAATGTGTTTTTGTATTATTTTAATGTTTTAATCACAGATGTATAGGCTGCAGAGTTGTGGTCACAATGAACTGCTCTGTGGAAATAAAGCGAACTGAACTCAAACACCTCCTGAGCTGAGATGTCTGAGGTCATTTGCAGCACTCATAGACGATACCGTTCTTGCAACAAAAAAAAACAAACAAAAAAACAAACCAAAAAAAATTCAGAAGACAGAAACAAAGAAAGAGTAAGAACCTTTTATATGCACGTGTTCCACAAGACTGCACGCCTCTGTACAAACAGTGTGTCATACATGCGCATAGACGGCTTTTATGTCATCTATTCTTAAAAATATAATAAAGTGTTTCTTCAAGCGCATGTCTGTGTGTCTACGGGGCAATATATTTGTAATATTAATTTGATAATAATAATAGCCTAATAATAATAATAATAAATATAGCTGCGAGCAGCAATTAACGGGGTTCAAGCGGTTTAAGGCCTTTAAGCACATGCGTAAAAAGGTATTATATGTTTTTATATGTTTTAGCAAGCATGTAACCACCTAGATTATAGATGGAATAGACCATTTACAGCCAATACAGGCAATTTACTAAGGAAATACATGGTTTTTTAAAGCTTTTTAAAGCTCATAGTGCCACCTATGTTCCGTTCTCCTTAAAAGTCTGCATGCTTGTTTAGAATCATATGTTGCATGTGCTCTTCTAATTTCGTGAAGTTCTGAGTTTTTGTTTAGGAATTATGGGCTTATTTGTACACTTGACCATGCCCATTTTCTGAATGACACTGTTATAGCTACCCAAATAGTAAAGTTCTAATTTTTGTTTTTGATAATTATTGACCTAGAGAGTCCAGAGAATTGTACTGCATTGGTTTTATTGAGGTTGAGCGAAAAACCTAGGACTAGTTCACAAAAGTAGGTTTTTAAACATAATCATGAATATTTAATGAACGATTTGATTGACAGCAGTAGTTCTTGAGGCAAAGTTGTTCAGTATGAGGAGATCTAACAAATAATATGAATTATACACTATATTGCCAAAAGTATTCGCTCACCCATCCAAATAATTGAATTCAGGTGTTCCAATCACTTCCATGGCCACAGGTGTATAAAATGAAGCACCTAGGCATGCAGACTGCTTCTACAAACATTTGTGAAAGAATGGGCCGCTCTCAGGAGCTCAGTGAATTCCAGTGTGGTACTGTGATAGGATGCCACCTGTGCAACAAGTCCAGTCGTGAAATTTCCTCGCTACTAAATATTCCACAGTCAACTGTCAGTGGTATTATAACAAAGTGGAAGCGATTGGGAATGACAGCAACTCAGCCACGAAGTGGTAGGCCACGTAAAATGACAGAGCCGGGTCAGCGGATGCTGAGGCTCATAGTGCGCAGAGGTCGCCAACTTTCTGCAGAGTCAATCGCTACAGACCTCCAAAGTTCATGTGGCCTTCAGATTAGCTCAAGAACAGTGCGTAGAGAGCTTCATGGAATGGGTTTCCATGGCCGAGCAGCTGCATCCAAGCCTTACATCACCAAGTGCAATGCAAAGCGTCGGATGCAGTGGTGTAAAGCACGCCGCCACTGGACTCTAGAGCAGTGGAGACGCGTTCTCTGGAGTGACAAATCACGCTTCTCCATCTGGCAATCTGATGGACGAGTCTGGGTTTGGCGGTACTTGTCTGACTGCATTGTGCCAACTGTGAAGTTTGGTGGAGGGGGGATTATGGTGTGGGGTTGTTTTTCAGGAGCTGGGCTTGGCCCCTTAGTTCCAGTGAAAGGAACTCTGAATGCTTCAGCATACCAAGAGATTTTGGACAATTCCATGCTCCCAACTTTGTGGGAACAGTTTGGGGATGGCCCCTTCCTGTTCCAACATGACTGCGCACCAGTGCACAAAGCAAGGTCCATAAAGACATGGATGAGCGAGTTTGGTGTGGAAGGACTTGACTGGCCTGCACAGAGTCCTGACCTCAACCCGATAGAGCACCTTTGTGTCTGACCTCACAAATGCGCTTCTGGAAGAATGGCCAAAGATTCCCATAACACACTCCTAAACCTTGTGGAAAGCCTTCCCAGAAGAGTTGAAGCTGTTATAGCTGTTTATGGATTAAGAATGGGATGTCACTTAAATTCATATGCATCTAAAGGCAGATGAGCAATTACTTTTGGCAATATAGTGTAGCTGCGTCCCAATTCAGAGGCTGCATCCTTCAAAGGTGGCATTCAAAGGCCGATTGAGTTACTGCTGTGTGACAAAGGCTGTACCAATTCGAAGACTACTTCAAATGCGGCCTCCAAATGCATCCTTCGTTTCCCGTGAAATGAAGGATACAACAGATGGATCCTTTATGGCCTTGCCTACCCTAGAATTCATTGCGCGCCAGTGATGACAGGATTTTTTGGAGAGAAATAGCTGAATTACACTTTTAAACATAAGTATTGGATTTCAACATACTCAAATATCTAATGATAAAAATGTAAAAAAAGTGGTTCAAATGTTGACATATCTTACTAAGATGTAATTATATATAGTTTATACAGAAATGGACCATGGTGAAAATATTTAGACAGTTTGTGAACCCTGTTTTGTTTTCAGACAGTTTAATATAACTTTCAAAAAAAGTCCAGTACAAACGTTACAGTCACTCGGCAGCTGTCAAAGTTGTTAGGTGACAATAACAGTCCTCCGTAGGCTAGACTGTACCAATTAACAATGCTAAGTCCGACCTTTGTAGCCTTCGAAGGCGTGGCCTTTGAAGTCTGAGTCCTTCGAACGATGCAGCCTTTGAATTGGGACACAGCCATTGTGTGTATGTGTGAAACACCACGTGATTACAGAGGCGTAAAACCCGTTAGCGCCATCCATTGGCTGCTTTTTCATATTTCTCACAGACCTCTAGGGCCAGGAGTCGAACAGGCCCACCAAGTTTTGTGCCGATTGGCCTCCGTTAACCTTGTCTCATAGGTGCTCAAATTTCATTGGCCGATGGCGGCCATGTTTTTTGAGATACGCCAATGTCCTCATAGACACTCATGGCACCTTGGACAAAGACACTGTATGCCGATTTTCATCTCAATCAGACTAAAGTTTGCATAGTTAGAGCAGTTTTCATGTTTTTTCCTGCTACAGTGCCACGAAGTGGCCAAACTCCAAATATCTAATTTCGTTCGGGCGTTATAGCCATTTTAGTAAAAATGGCCTGCCCTTTTCGAACATTTTGGCAGCCCTTAGCGACCGCGAGTCGAAATTTCAACTTTTTTTTTCATAATTATTGATAATCAGACTCCAGAGTATATTTCTGCACTGGTTTGGTTCTGATCGGGTGAAAAACCTAGGACTAGTTCGCAAAAGTAGGTTTTAAACATTATCTGAAATATGTACCGAACAGTTTGACAGACACCAATGCTTCTTGAGGCAAAGTTGTTTAGAATGAGAAGAGCTATCAGGTGATATTTTATGGCAGAATAATAATAATTATAAAAATCGTAACAATTACAATGCCTAAAAATCGTAACAATTACAATAGGGTTTCAGCGCTAAGCGCTTGAACCCCTAATAAAAATCTTAACAATTACAATAGGGTTTCAGCACGAAGCGCTTGAACCCCTAATAATAATCGTAACAATTACAATAGGGTTTCAGCGCTAAGCGCTTGAACCCCTAATAATAATAATAATAAAAATCTTAACAATTACAATAGGGTTTCAGCGCTAAGCGCTTGAACCCCTAAAAATCTTAACAATTATAATAGGGTTTCAGCGTGAAGCGCTTGAACCCCTAATAATAATCGTAACAATTACAATAGGGTTTCAGCGCTAAGCGCTTGAACCCCTAATACAAATCATAACAATTACAATAGGGTTTCAGCATTAAGCGCTTGAACCCCTAATAATCATTTAATACATTAATGGGAAAACGAGCCAAATATCGTCTTGACATCGTCAAAGGCGATCACTCTGACCATCATTGATCCCGTCAGAGTCTGTCGGCACAACCCTAATGTGCATTTCTCTTTATAAATTAACAAAATGTTCAGACAGTCTCCTTGCTGGTTTTTCGACACATTCAGAATCATTACCACTTTTGCCAGTGTCGCTGCGGCTCGCTATGTGCGTTTGTAAAATTTATATTTTAAAGGCTCATTATTACGGTTTTGTATTTCTCTGTAATGTAGAACAGTGTTAGCAATGTTACTTATAACATTCTTTCTCGGCCCTGGAACTCAAACCATTTTCTGATGCCCCCCAAAATATATACAGTATATATTTAAGTAATTAAATTAATATCATAAACATGCGACAACTAGTAGACTAATGGACTAACTAACTAACGCCTACTAGTCTACTAGGAAAATCTTTGGTCAGGGGCAGCCCTAAAGTTTTGTTAACACTTCATGACCTGCGACAGCGAAGGATTAAAGTTGCTTGTGAGGAAAATGATGAGACACTGTTTTCTGAGGTGCTGTGACAGTTGATTTCATAGTTCCAATTTTATTTCTGATTATTAAAATTTTAACAGTAAAGAAATCCATGAAGTAATTATTATTGTGCTACGACGGAATATCTGATTCAGTCGATGCTTTATTCCTAACCAATTTAGCCACAGTAATGAATTAACACCTAGGATTGTTGTGGTTACTTTCTATGAGTTTCTTAAAATATGCTGACCTGGCAGCTTTTAGCGCCTGTCTGTAGCTACAGACACTATCCTTCCATGCACCGTGAAATACTAATAATTTTGCATTCTTCCACTTTGTGCTTCATTTTCTGAGCTGCTCTCTTGAGAGCATGAGTGTGATCATTGTACCATGGTGTGGGGCTTTTTTCTTGAATTTTCTTTAATCAAAGGGGGGACGACACTATCAAAAGTGCTAGAGAAGACTGTATTTATATTTTCTGTTATTACATCAAGTTCTTCTAGACCTTTTGACTTACTGAGTATGTGAGACAATTCTGGAAGATTATTAGTGAAGATATCTATAGTGGTTGAAAGAATAGTTCTACCTGAATGATAGCGTGGTGTAGATTGTGTGACATTAGCTGATAGCAGCAAACAAAAGACGAAGTAATGATCTGAGATGTCATCGCTCTGCGGTAGAATTTCTATAGTATCAACATCAACTCCATATGACATAATTAAATCTAGCATATGATTATGGCGATGAGTTGGTCCAGTCACATTTTGTCAGACTCCAAGAGAGTTAAGAATATCGATAAATGCTAATCCCAATGTTTCATTTTCATTATCTATGTGAATGTTGAAGTCACCAACAATTAAAGCTCTATCTACATTAACTACTAAATCTGATAGAAAATATGCAAATTCACCAAGGAAATCTGAGTACGGCCCAGGTGATCTATATACTGCGACAAGGGCAAAAGATTTAAAGACGTTTATATCTGACGGTGTCACATTATGCATTATTAGTTCAAAAGACTTAAACTTATATCCTGTCCTCTAAATAACACCAAAAACTTCACTGTAAATTGTAGCAACTCCTCCTCAACCCTTCAGACGAGGCTCATGTTTATAACAATAACTTGAGGGACTAGATTCATTTAAACTAATATATTCATTCAGTTTAAGCCAGGTTTGAGTGAAACAGAGCGCATCCAAACTATGATCTGTAATAATTTCATTTACAATTAGTGTTTTGGTAGAAAGGGATCTAATGTTTAGTAGCCTTTATATGATGTTTATCTTCAATTTTTTTGGTTTTTTCAAGTTTGACCTTAATCACATTTTATCTAAATGATTTAGTGAGAGTTTGTGTTTGGTAGTTCGGGGAACAGATACAGTCTCTATATGATATCTAGGTGATACAGTCTCAATGTGTTGTAGTTTATGTGACCTGTGTGACATCTCAAGGCAGCTAGCAGACATTTGGATTAACCAGTTTGTCTGCTTCCTGACCTGGGCACCAATTAGTGAAACACTATCACTATTAAATCCTATGCTATTCTCCGGTCACCACTCAGACATCCAGTCGTTCATTGACACTAATCTACTATAAACCTCGTCACCACGATGAGCAGGGAGGAGGCCAGATTATATTACAGCTGTTTTTGCAAGTTCACACACCTCTTTAACATTATCTTTAGTGATCTCCGATTGGCAAAGCCGGACATCGTTAGTGCTGACATAAATAACAATTTTAGAAAATCTACATTTAGCATTAGCCAGCAATTGTAAATTTGATTTTATGTCAGATGCTCGAGCCACGGAAATGCATTTAACAATGGTGGCTGGAGTCTCTATTTCCCTGTTCCTTACAATAGAATCACCAAATATTAAGGCTCTTACAACATGATTCTCAGTGGGTGTCACTTTGCTGAGCAAGTATGCACTGAGACGTCACCCAAACACCCTGCTGCAGGGGCTCTAGAGCCAGAACCAAAGTGTGTGTGTTGCTCGCTGTACTACCCGCATCTAAAACATTATCTACTGGCTTCTCTTTCTCACTGACCTCCACTAGTGTTCAGATGCATGTCTCTAACTCATTAACCTTCTCCATCAGCCTGACTAAGTCCTCACATTTATCACATGTGAATACCTCACTGCTGACAGAAGAAGCTATAGTAAACATGTGGCATGCAATGCAGGAAGAAATAACTTGAGTGGATGCCATGACTTACCACAATTGTTTGTTGTTATTATGGTTGTTCTTGAGCGGTGAGGGTTTGAGATCGATGTGGTTCCTGAGCAGCAGATGTTTGAGATTTATGCAATAATCCGTGTAAAACACAGTGGAGAAAACGAATGCTCGCAGTCGAGACACGAGATGTAGACAAGAAAGAAAAAGAGAGAGAAAACGGGTGCTCGTGGTAAATTACACGCAGTTGAAAGTAGAAAAGTGGGAAAACCCATAGCATTCGGTAAAATGGCAACGGATAAAACGATAAAATAATAAGAATAAGCTGGGGGTTCACGTGACGCCATTGCGAGGGGCAGACGTGTGAGACACGAGCTCTGCGAACTTTGCTAGTTTTTTTTTAAATTATTTTCATGTTGTGATCCGGTGAGATTCGATACACCCAGTTACATACTTACTCTTTGAGGTAAACATGGCAAAGAAGTCAAAATCCTCAGACTCTGGAGACTTTAAAAGACACTTACGTGTTCAATCTGAGGCCTCTGACGGGACTGCGAGCCGGGGACTCGATTTAGATGGCGTGTCGGGAGATGAAATCCAGTGTCAACTGTCCAACATCTCGGCGATGCCGATGAAGGTTGTTGCTGACTTGGAGGATCTCGCTGTAATACGTCGATCGATTACGGTGATGGAAACAAAATTCTCCGAGTTGTTTACAAGAGTGACAGAAATTGAAAAACGAATCGATTATCTTGAGTCATCGGAAAGGGAATCATCCGCAAGGGTCGTAGACGCAAGAAACTCTTACAGCAACAGAAGATCGCTTTTGCATTGATGTTCCCGGCCAAACTGAAAATAGAAACAAAGAATGGTTGCAACGTATTTACATGTCCAAAACAGGCACTCTCCTTCATAAATACATTGGAGTGAGTAAGCCATTTGATGTTTCTTATATTAGTGGACTGCCTCGTGGTTGAGAAACTCTATTATCTGAGAAAGCTGGGTGCCATTTTTGTTTCTTTTTGCGCTGGCCCCGCCTAGCGGCTGCAGTTTGTTTTATGGCATGACTCCAAGAAACTTTTGCATTGACGGAAGATTTTTTTTTACACTGAATTTCCCGGCCAGACCGAGAATGAACACTTTGGATGACCGCAAAATATCTACATGCTCACATAAAGGATGTCTTTTATAAAGTTGACGGGCTGAGTAAGTTATGGTGTTTTGTTTTTTTTTTGCGCAGCCTCCGAGTTAGTTTGGCTCTTGATCATCCGAGGAACCGGGATGCCGGTTTTGTTTTTTTGTGCTGGCTCCGCCTAGTGGCTGGAGCTTGTTTTGTGGAATTACACTACTTCGGGACAGTTGTGGTTAAATCTGTTTGTTCTTTGTGCTTATGCCTCCTAGTAGAATGATTACCTCATCTGCTGCACTCATAACAGCCGGCTCACTGAACAACTGTTTGTCTGACCGAGGAAACTGAACGGCTTTATATCAGCTGGAGTTTATTTTGAGGAGGAACACACCTTCGAGACAGTTCTGTGAATGAATCTACATGTTTTTTCTGTTATTCTGCCTGTTGGCTGGGGTCTGTATTACAAGGATTTTCTGTTATGTAATTTTGCCTCACGAAATTTGTGCAGAAACACCGGACTTGAATAATCCGATGGCAGAGTTGTGCGGGGGTTCTCGCATGCGTACATGGACTCTTTGAGTTTAGAGGGATTGTCGCCGGTTGGCGCTGTTGTGCGCGGGGTTAATGCGCAAGTTTTTCTTTTTTCTATTTGTTTTGTTCGGGGGGAAGTTTGGGGTTTGATTGTTGCATTAATGGGGAATGTGGTCTGTGTAATCTTGTTTTTGACACACACATTCTTTTATTTTTTATTATATCAATATGTCAAATGTTAATATGAATAAGTTGTCTCTCTCCACATGGAATGTGAATGGGTTGGGGCACCCTATAAAAAGAAGGAAGGTTATTTCTTTTCTTAAACGTAAGAAATATGATATTGTGTTTCTTCAAGAAACACATCTTTCCCCGTAGGAAAATGAAAAATTTGGTAAGATATGGGGTGGACATGTTTTCTTTAGCTCTGGTTCAAGTAAGAGCAGGGGAGTCATTACAATGATAAATAAGCATCTACAATTCAAATGTCTCAAACAGATTAAAAATAAATTAGGAAGAGTCATTGTTGTTTTAGGAAAAATTCAGGGGCAAAGGTTGATTTTGGCTAATATTTACACACCTAACATTGATGATCAGGGCTTTTTTATAGATCACGATGGGATGTCGCAAGCTGCTGGCATCTCTCATGACATAATATTGGGAGGAGACTTTAATCTTTTGATGGACTCACTCCTTGATCATAGTGAAGCAAAAGTGTGTAAGCCCCTTAGAGCAACACTGACACTTCACAGGATCTGTAAAAATCTTGGTCTTGCAGATATCTGGCGACTTTTGAACCCATCTGGTGGGGATTATACATTTTTTTCATCAGTTCCTAAAATTTATTCTAGAATAGATTTTTTTTTATTTTTTTTATTTTTATATCCAAGTCCCTCATTTCATCTGTTGTGGATTGCTCAATTGGAAACATTTTAGTCTCAGATCACGCCCTGGTGAACTTAGAGATCTTGCCACATACAGAGAAAAAGAAATCATATAGTTGGCGCTTTAATGTATACCTTTTGCAAAATCCTGATTTCCAACAAATGTTAAAGACTGAAATCAATGTTTATATGGAGACCAACTGGTCCTCAGTATCTTCTGTGGGCATGGCTTGGGACGCACTTAAGGCAGTTCTTAGGGGTCGGATCATACAGTATGCCTCATTCACCAAAAAATCCAAAGCACGAGAACTCGTGGAGTTGGAAGGAAATATTAAAAGTGCCGAGGCAGAGCTGAAGCGTCGAATGTTGTCTGATGGTCTCAGAGAATTGACCCGATTGAAATACAGATATAATACTATTTTGTCGCGGAAAGTGGAGTTTTGGTTGTTCAGGGCAAGACAGTCACACTTGGAGTCAGGGGACAAAGCAGGGAAGCTTTTGGCTAGATATATAAAGCAGAGAGAGTCTTTTTCTACCATTCCCTCAGTGAAATCTGCTGGTGGTGAAATTTTTACCTGCCTTTAAAGAATTCTATCTTGATCTCTATAGTTCCATGTCTTCGTCTACTGATGAAGATATTAGAAACTTTGTGGAACCATTAGAATTCCCTAAACTGACGAATGAGCAAAAAAACTCTCCTGATTCTGAGATAACCCTGGAGGAACTTGACGAGGTAATTAAGTCCTTACCTACAGGCAAGGCTCCGGGGCCAGATGGTTTTGCCACTGAATTTTTTAGATCCTATACTACAGAACTGGCTCCACTTTTGTTAGAAGTTTATACTGAATCATTAAAGAATGGAAAGCTTCCTCCAACCATGACACAAGCCCAGATCAGTCTGATTCTTAAAAAAGACAAAGATCCAAACGAGTGTAAAAGTTACCGTCCAATTTCCCTGATCCAGCTAGACGTAAAAATTTTGGCTAACCGATTAAGTTATGACATCTCTTATACAAATAGATCAGGTGGGGTTTATTCAGGGTCGTAGCTCTTATGATAATATTAGGCGTTTCATCAATATCATGTGGTCAGTGGCGAATGATCAGACTCCGGTCGCTGCCATCTCACTTGACGCCAAAAAGGCATTTGATATGGTAGAATGGGATTATCTTTTTAAGATTTTGGAAATGTATGGGTTTGGGAGTACGTTTATTGGTTGGATCAAGTTACTTTATAGACACCCTGTAGCAGCGGTACAAACAAATGGATTAATTTCAGATTATTTTACTCTGGATAGGGGCACCCATCAGGGTTGCCCTCTTTCCCCATTATTGTTCCGTCTTGCCCTGGAACCATTAGCAGCCGCGATAAGAAAGGAGGATGATTTTCCAGGGGTGACGGCGGGAGGTGTGGTGCATAAGATTCTGCTTTATGCAGATGATATTTTATTATTCGTCTCTGACCCTACTAAATCTATGCCTTGCCTCCAAAGAATTATTCATTCCTTTTCCAAATTCTCAGGATACAAAGTCAACTGGTCTAAATCCGAAGCTTTGGCTTTGACAGCGTACTGTCCAGTAATGGCCTTCCAGCCAGGCACCTTCCAATGGAGTTAATTTTGACCCTTTAATAAAACAGTTTGAGTGATGTGGGCAGGTGGGCTTCATTACATTTATCGATGATTGGGAAGGTTAATGTTATTAAAATGAACTGTATTCCAAAATGTAACTACTTGCTACAGTCTCTCCCGGTAGATGTCCCCCTCTCTTATTTCAAGCAATTTGAGAGCATAGTGAAGTCTTTCATTTGGAGTGGTAAGCGCCCCAGACTACATTTCAATAAGTTAAATAGGCCGATTGACAAAGGTGGGCTAGACATACCCAAGATTTTGTTTTATTATTATGCATTCGGTCTCAGACATTTGGCTCATTGGATGCTTCCATCTGAAAGAGCCCTTCTCTGGTTCTGCATTTATCAAGAACTTCTTGCCCCTATTTTGCCTTTGCAAAGCCTTTCCATCAAACTAAATAGAGAAGTTAAAACACATTTATTTCACATTTGCACTTAGTATGGACAAAAGTGTCCAGAGTGTTTAATTCAGATATTTATCTAAATGTTGCCTCAAGCCTATGGCTAAACCACAAACTATGCATTAATAAGTCCCCTTTTTGTTGGTCAGAGTGGATTGCGAGGGGGGTTAATTCACTCGGTGATCTTTATGAGAGCGGTGTGATGAGATCCTTTGAAAATCTGGTTCAATATTTTGGGATCCCCAGATCTCAGTTTTTTAGGTATCTTCAGTTACGCCATTTGATCTGTACTATTTTTGGGAATAGCATACACCCCCCTAAAGCAGCAGATACTCTGAGAGAGGTGATTTCTGCTTTTGGAAAGGGCCATGAGGCATCAGTGTATTACTCCTTATTAATTCAGAGTCTGGGGGACAGCATCTCAACCACTCTCAAGAGATTATGGGACAAAGATTTAAACCTGGGATTGGAGGAGAGAGAATGGGCTAGGATTTTAAAAAACATAAAAACTGCATCTAGAGATGCAAGGGTGTGCCTTATACAATTCAAGATTTTACATCGGTTCTATTGGACGCCCTCTAAATTGTATAGGCTTGGTCTTAAAGACACACCCACCTGCTGGCGACGCCAATCAGAGGATGGAGACATGGCCCATGTTTTTTGGTGGTGCGCTGAGATTCAGGAATTTTGGTTGAAGGTACAGAGTGTTCTGTGTGACGTGTTGGGCATTCGGATTTCGTTTTGCCCCAGACTCTGTGTTTTGGGTGATGGGGCGGTCATCGACGTAGGTGACAAATACATAAACAATTGGGTCCTCACCAGTGCGATGATAGGCAGGCAGATTGTTTTAAGGGGTTGGAAGTCGGTGGGAGCACTCTCAAATCGGGAGTAGTGCGAGGAGATGGGAAGGGAAGAATAAGAATAAGCAATGCTAAGCAGACTAGCAAGCTACAAACAGTCATGCAGCATGCCGGCAGCAATCAGAACAGGAAGTCAACCAGAACTATCCTGTGATAGTTTAAGATTCTTTTTCTGTTTCTATTTCCATTTCAGACATGCACCAGGTAAAATGAGATGTGTAACATAGTAGATATAGGCATGGCTATGGTTACTACACGTCAGAAGCTAAAAAACAACCAGGAAAGTGAAATGATTAAGCAAGAACAAGGTATGTACTCATATCATATTTAAAATTCTTATTTAATCTTTACATTATCGTTAGAAAGCTCATACTCCACTTCTACAGCTTTGATATTAGACCACTGTTTAATGACAGAAATGTCACATTGAAGGTCATTTCTTCATTTGTGTCAGTACACATCAAAGCATGCAAAATCAAAAAGTGACATATATGATTTATAATAAAGAATGTAATAATCACATACCTATGCAGTAGGGATGTCCCCATACCTTTACTGGTATCGGTCCGTTACCAGTACTCCTAAAAATGCTCTGATACCAAAAAACAATACCATCTGATGAACTTATGTCGTTATGTTTCAGCCCACAAATTAAAATCACATTACGTCCTAATGAGATTATTTAACCGCAAAAGCTGCAATTTAATGAGATAAATATATAGTTTGCATGTTATTCAAATGTGAGCGCTTGTGAATGTGTGGAGACAGTGTTGTGCTGACGCCAGCTGCTCATACCTATTAAAGCTGCTCCTCCAAGTCTCATACAGGGAAAACAACATCATGAACATCACGCACTCTGTTTGTAGCAGATGACAGTAAACAGAGTGCAAATTCACACTGTAGCGCGAGGCACATACAGAGTACTTATTTAATTAAATAGCAGCCTTGTGGTTTAATAATCACTTTGAGTCACGTAGCGACCGGCTTTTCCAGAGTGGGAATGTGCCATCATAACATCAGAGCTCCTTGGTCATAACAACACAGAAACACTTCAAAATAAAAGCTCTGTCTAATTAAAAGGAACATTTATAGGACAAAAGAATGACTATATCACTACTGTAAAGTTATGTAATATTCACTCTAATACTACTACTACTAATAATAATAATAAACAATACTAATAATAAATCAGTAGTAATTGTATTATACTTAAGCAGTATCTAACATCTGTGATGCTCTGTTATGCAGCACTTTATTTGACAAAATATAACTCCAATGTTGTATTTTGGATTGTACTGTGAGGTTCTGTATATTAGCACTTCATTTGATAAAAAAAATAATACAAAATTATGTTGAAAATGAATTGTTATATTTTCATTTGATTAAAGTTTTAATGAATTAATTTAGTTAAACACCATTTTGATGATAAAATTGAAATAAACTGTTGATATGTAGTTTGGGGGGGGGGGGTGTCAGGTATCGGACTCGGTATTGGCGAGTACCAAAATGAATTAATCTCGTACTTGTACTCAAAAAAATTGTATCGGACATCCCTACCAATCATGCAAGCTCTGATTCTGAATAGTCTGTGTCATGTCAATGCTTCAATAAACAATATCCATTACAAATTTTAGTTAAAAGTGTGCACATTTAGAAAAATATGCTCATGTTTACATTTGATTTCTTGACAAAAAAACATCTTTCATATTTTCTGTTAAATTTTGCGATTTTTGCTGTCAATCAAAATTTGATTTCATTTATTTATTTGTTCATTTGTCTTCCATTTTAATATTTTTTATTTGTCTTTTAATCTAAATTTACTCTTGTTCATTGTTTTATTGTTTGCATAAACTTTACTAGTCTGTAAACTTAGCTGATACCATTACTCTGCACTGTTACTGTATTAGGCCATTTTAAACTAACTATAAATTTAATTAAAAAATAACACGTTATAAAAATGAATGCAATCAATCATGTCCCTGGACCATAATAAGGAAGATTACTGAGAAAATCAAGCTTGAAGTACCACCTGTTTTCTCCAGGGAGCAGTAAGCGAAACTTCAGCTGTATAGGCAACGTGCAGCTTATACAGAGAACAAAACAACCCTTTAGCAGACAGAACAACACCAACATGCGTTCTTGCGTATAAAACACAGCTTGATGGAGCACAAATCCGAACTAAGGGATCTCAAGGCGTGTTCTTTTAAGTATTAAACTATGTTTAACTTGACACAGCGACCTAAAAATGGTATATTTATGATGCGATGCAACCAAAGTTAGATGCTCCAAAAGCATTCGTCTAAAAAAATCCCCGTTCACACTGTCAGCGATTTTGTCGCTAGATGTCACTAGTCTCTGGATTTCTAGTGGCCGTTCCTACTGCTGTCACTCTAACGTTATTGGTTGGCTGCACAACTTGCCAAAGCTTCAGAAAATCTGATCACAGATGAGCTAGATTGCCAAAAACAAATATATAATTCTTATTTGACAAGGAATCATTTGTTTTGCCTCTAATAATGAACATTCTGCAGGAGAGAGTGCTTTTATATAAACTACAGCTGTGCTAATGCATCCTATCATGAACAAGACGAACAATCTATTGATGTATGGATTAAACTCACTAACAATGTCAAAAATTTCTGGTACATTATCCAATTTTATAAGACATCAGTTTACTTGCCGCTAAAAATGAGCACTTTGGACGGGAAAGCGTTATTAACCTTATTCAGCCCCGCCCCTTTTCCGCACTCTGCTCTTTCGAATTTTGTCATCTAACTTCCTGTTGTATTGAAGCTACAAAGAAGAGTCAATCAAAATGGATTACACGTGGGAGCACAAAGTATTTTTCACCAAGAGCTGATGGTGAGTCTACAGCACCTCTTTACTACGTGGAAATGCTAGTGAGGTGTTTGTTTTTTTTTCTCTCTATATGTTCGTTTTTTTCCCCACATCCGCTGAGGTAAATTGGACCTGACAGATCACATTCGGACTACTATGACACACTGCACTTTTTCATAATACAAGCGTTTCATTTTTATATGTGTAATTCTCTTTAATTTTAGGTTTCAACTTGTTAATAATTTGTGTAGTTGATATGAAATTTCCAACAGTGACAGCTCGTATTATTACACAGGCAAGTTCAACATTAAAGAAAATTACAATTGTACTTTTTAAAATTAATTTGTAACCATTTTAGAGGCTTAAATGTGATTAAAATGCTAAACGGAATATAAAATAAAACATACACTTTCACATGTGTATGTGTGTATAAAAAAAGTTGCACCCCTACCCCCCCGTCCCGGTTTAACGTTCAAAAAATCTGCTTACCTTAACTATAACGCAATGGGTAAATGACATGAGAAGATGGCCAGAGGTGTCCTACGAGATATTTGTATTGACTTTGTGTTGTCTCGTGGAGTTTAATGAGCACAGAGGAACATCAGTAAGTCTACAGAGTGAAGGTAGGATCTTGTGTATTTGTAAATTCTAAAGACTGTTGTGCGTGAAAATCCCAGTAGATCAGCAGTTACAGAAATACTCAAACCATCCCGTCTGGCACCAACAATCATGCCACACTCCAAATCACTGAGATCGCATTTTTCCCCATTCTGATGGTTGATGTGAACATTAACTGATGCTCCTTACCTGTATCTGCATGATTGTTTGCACTGCAGCCACACGATTGGCTGATTAGATAATAGCATGGATGATTGTTGGTGCCAGACGGGCTGGTTTGAGTATTTCTGTAACTGCTGATCTTCTGGGATTTTCACGATCAACAGTCTCTAGAATTTACTCAGAATGGTGCCAAAAAAAAAACAAACAAAAAAAAAATCTAGTGAGCCTCAGTTCTGCAGATGGAAACGCCTTGTTGATGAGAGAGGTCAACAGAGAATGGCCAGACTGGTTTGAACTGACAAAGTCTAAGGTAACTTAGATAACCGCTCTGTACAATTGTGGTGAGAAGAATAGCATCTCAGAATGCTATTCTGAGATGAAGTTTGGTGCTGTTTTGGTGACACGAGGGGGACCTACACAATATTAGGCAGGTGGTTTTAATGTTGAGGCTGATCGGTGTATATACAGTGCACTGCAAGTCACAGCAATAGTATACGTTTAATATTTGGTTAAGAAAAACACTTCAGATCATTAAAGTTGTTTATTAAAAATAAACAATTTATTTTATATTAGAGAAATATAGATTTGTAAAATTACTCACATTAGAATGCAAAGGCAAAAATTGCCACAATATTGAATACATTATGAGGACAATGCACGCAAGATCATAGTTTTTTTTAAGGGGATGCAAGGCAGTGATGCAGCCAGCCATATAATTTACATGTTAAGAGAACCCATATGAACCCATACCCTTTTTTTTTCTTCAGTTTTTAAGGCATTTGATGCAATTGAAATACACGTCCTCACTAGTTCAGGATTTCTTCCCGGAACTCCAAAAGCATTTTACGTGTGTTGGTCAAAACAGCTTTCTGTATTTTAGTGCCACCTGTTGCGCTGGTTTTGGTAACTGCAGCAGCTACTGACACGTGATCCAAAGCTCATATTTCACTGGTAAGGGCATTTCATTGCCCGGCGAAGAAAAAAGGACACACTCACTATAAAAAAAAGCTTCGCTTTGTTGGTGCGCGATTCGTGGGCGAATGTTCACTCCAGGTGAGAATGGCTCATTAGGAAACCTAGTGAACGTCCTCCAGAGGTTGCATGTAAAGACATCATAGGTGCGCTCCCGACGCGAAGGCTGTTCCAAAAGGTCAATCTTATGCTGCCTCGAAGAATAAGTATATAAGTAAATATACGTATAATCCATTCACTACTGAAAAGTACAGATAAATAGCAGTTTACTATGACACAAAACCTACTATTTTACCCACTATTTTTGGTGTGCAAAAGCTTCGCCTGGTCAGCGCACGATTCAGTGCGAATGTTCACTCCAGGTGAGAATAGCTCATTAGGAATCCATCGTTTTGATTCAAAATGTCAATCACGGTGAGAAATCATGGCAAAGATTTTCGTTTGGTGTGCAAAGGTCTTAAACATCCAAGCGCTCTCTCTCAGTGGTGAGTTTAACAACACTCAGCGGTGCATGCAACAGCATCAGGGGTCACCAGAAGTGATCCATAGTTCCTTAAAATGCAAGTGAATGGTGGTTTCTCTTTTGAAGCTCCAAAAAAAAAAAAAAAGCTGACTGTCAGCATAAACGTCATCCATATGACACCAGCTGTTAAATTAATGTCTTCTAAAGCGAAACGATCGCTTTTTGTTAAAAAAAAGATAAATATTGAAGTACTTTTTTTTTTAAAACTCTAAATCATGCTTCTGTTCAGCAGCAGTATGCATGTGTGACGTAATTGCATTGGCACTTGATACATGTGAGAACTGAGGCACGTGCATCAAAAGTGAGGAGGAACGCTGGACAGTAGCTTGGTCGGTTTTGGTTTAGATCTGAATTTATCAGTTTCTTTACTCACAATGGTGTGTTTGTGTGCTTATCTTGGATGTCTCAACCGAGTGGAGAACGTGAGATTACGTCTGCATCATGGCATGCGAATACGACGCATGAGAGACTGCTCTCGTGAAGCTTACCCAAAGCATTGGATTACAGTTAAAAAGTACTTAAATATTTATATTTTTCACACCAAAAGTGATCGTATTGCTTTAGAAGACATTAATTTAACCGCTGGAGTTGTATCGATGACGTTTATGCTGACTGTCTGTGATTTTTGGAGCTTCAAAAGAGAAATCACCATTCACTTGCATTTTAAGGACCTACTTTGTAAAGATATTTTTCTATTTTTCTTCAAATGTGTTCTGGTGAAGAAAGAAAGCCATACACACCTGGGATATCATGATGGTGAGTAAATAATGAGAGAATTTTTGGGTGAACTATCCCTTTAAGTGTCACTGAACCTGCACACATGCTTGTATCCTGATTGTATTTGGTTCAATATAAAGATGTGTGTCAGTGCTCTCAATCCTGAATATCATCAAATCCATTTGTTCTCTGTTTACTAATGATTATATGTACAAATATCTGGCTCCTGCACAAATTGACCATCTGTGCAGGACTAGGAAAGGCTAATTTTCCCCTCATTGAATGGGAGCATAAGGAAGAAAAAGGAAGAACAGACATTGCTCCATTTCAGTTTAACATTTATTTTACGTAAAAGTCAGTTCTGCTTTAGATTGCCATTGTTTCCTTATGTGGGTTGATATTTTCAAAGATACAGACTTTAGCCAATCGAAATGTTTTCAAAGTAAAAGTTAATTGAAACCTATTTGTTAGTTGAGTTTGATCTGGTTTGTTCTTTAACCAGATCTTAAGAAGGGATTTATGGCCAGACCTTAAAAATTTTAATTACCTACCCCTGACTGTTTTAATGTAAATAAACACATTATTAACAGTTGTTTTTTTTGTTGTTGTTGTTGTTGTTGTTATTGTTGTTAACATGTTAGTTACAATGAAAGTGTCAGGTAAAATGGAAAAAAGATAATCTGACCACTGCAAGAAAGTAGTTGAAGAGCAATGCCATATAGTTTAAACCCACCAAATGTATTTTTTTATTTTTAAATAAACATGAATGAATGTTACATTTATATAGTCCTTTTCTGACACTACACTCAAAGTACTTTGCATTGTGAAAAGGTGACTCTCCTCAACCACCACCAGTATGCAGCATCCACCTGAACAAAAAGTAGTCTGAGAGTATTATTTATTTACCAAAAACTAAAAGCACTGAAGTGAACTTCCCCGTGCTCAGTGAGTGGGGAGCAGTGAACAAAATCCCTTGAAATAAGAAAGCAACTTTTGTATTTTTTTGTAACTTGTTATAATCGAGGTTGCCAGGAATGATACAAAACCACCTTTGACTGTGTTGTAAAAAAGAACATTTAGTAAGAGATTTTTCAATATTGTATGACGATTTATCGTTGGAGCACACGCATTAGATAATTGAATTAAAGATATAATGACGTTAAAGGCGCAAAAATCACACTCAAACATCTAAGACAACTCTAGGAAATGAACCAACCTGCCATGCGTTCGCACTGATGCACCATCTTTCACCAGATCTGTGTTGAGCTCCCACGGGAGGTGAAACACTGCTGGAGGAGGCAGCATGTCCAGTGATATCAATGCACTGAAGAGAAATAGTCAGTACGTTGCTCTCACATTTCTTTATTTAAAAAATAATAATAAGTCACAAATTATGATCCTTTTGCCTCGCCGTACAATAGCTTCAGGCAATGGAGGCGTGGCATAGAGCCACGCCCACTGTTTTATCAGCGCAAACCAGAACCACAGCTCCTATAATTTTAGCCTACAAGGTTAGCAGAACATTGCGTAACGCCATGGTACACTGGCAAGGAAACCAGAGGCCGTTCTTTATGAATAGATGTTAATGGAGGAGATTCTTCAGTACGCTGAATAAACTGTTTTGTGAGAAAACAGCTCATCACTTAATAAACTGACCACCTGTCCGCTAATCTTCAACATGTTTTACACTTAAAAATTAATTTGGAGCAAACTATGTGTGGAGTTTATTACGATAACATTGTGTTTTATAAGAGAAGTCAAGGACAATTTTGCAACAAAAGGTGTCAGTTTACGGCTCTCCCCATTCATTTGTATTGTATCCGCAAAGGAAATCTTGGTTGAACATGCTAGTTGACGCTACGCTAATGGTAGATCCGTGAAGGCTACTATCGTGAAATAATCTCTGCGCGTGCGCAAACTTCGCCCACCTAAGAGAAAGGAACAAACGTCAGTAGGACAGAGTTGAAACATTATACAACATCAACTGCCGTACAGACAGCACATCGTCTATAAGAAAGTCCAGCAGAACAACCATGAATCCTGATATTAGCCGTGAACGGGAAAATGCCTCGTTTGACCAGGAGATCCTTACAAACATACTGGACGGTGGTGCAGAAAAGACCCGCAGGAGGAGAGAAATAGGTCAGTGTGATCATAACTGACACCATATGCACTTATTAATTCATTACTATATACTAGGTAAACGACTTGTTCTGCAAAAAAAATATATATTTTATTGTAAATTATTATTATTTTGCGTTTTGTATACGTTTATTTAACTTTTCTTTGTAAAACACTTTGATGTACTATATGACGAATGCTCTAAAAATAAAGATTTCTAGATTTCAGTGTTGTAGATATTGACTTTGAATGGCCTCTCTGTCTCTTTTAGCCATAAGAGATACTGTAGGCTGCTGTCTCTGTTGGATATATTGTTTTTCAGGGGCCAACACTTTCGCCCCCACTGACCATGAGTCTCCTGTTCACAATTCCCTTTCTTGGAAATGTTACCTGTAGAAACTTAATAAAATGTTTAATTTTGTAGCATAAACAGCTTGTAAAAGTATTAAGTGCTTACAAAGGAATGAAACAAATTAGGTTTTCTTTCTTTTTTTTTTTTTTGTTGTAAAAAACATTAGTGACCTCTTCACTATTTCTGTACTTCACATGTGGTATTTTGGGAATAGAGAGTGAACAAGATATTTGACGTTAAACCGGAAACCAGAAACGCTGTCTATTTGTAAATTGTTTGGCATGACTTATTCTTTTTTAGATTAATTGCAATTTAGGTTTTAAAAATACTGATTACCCATAGCACTTGATTTCCTGCCTCAGAGTCTATGGTTATCAGAGATCCAGACTTCCAGCATGAAGACCTGAACTTCCTCTCCCGCAGTGAGAGATATGATGCAGCAGTGAAGAAGAGTGCTCAGATGATTGTGAAGCTTAGGGAGTATGGCATCTCTGATCCAGAGGAGATCTACTCCTACAAGAGGTATGCATTTCCATCATGATTAAAAAAACTTGATCACATGGTTACCTCCCAGTTACACTGTATACTGCGCAATCGTATAATGTAATAAGATAGAAGTAGGGTTGGGAACCGAGAACCGGATCTTGTTCAGAAGCGGTTTATTTAAAAAAAAATTTTGTAAATACTGGAAAGTTTGAGTTTCAGACTTTTGGTTCTGTTAACAGCTCTCGCATGTTCAGTTTCTGCCAATGTGGATCGAACAGTGCACTAAAATACTCTGACAGTGTTTCCTGCGGCGCATTTCAGTGGCAGTGCTGCCCCCTGCTGCATCTACAGTGTGAAACATGGAGCGCGTCCAGTGTAGTCTGATTCCCGAACAAATGACTCTTATTAGCCATTTCTTTTGAATCTGCAGCATGAAACTAGGGCTGGAACAGCTACTCGATAAAATCGTTAATTATCGATAATGGAAATCATCGACAACTAATTTCATTATCGATTAGTTGGATATTTCCGGTAAGCATGGAGAAGCCCCGTCACTGTCGTCACTTTACAGCCCAGTGAAAAATGTGTTGCAAAAAAAGAAAAATGTGTTGCATGATGAAACTCATTTGAAGATAATGGAGACAATTTGAAGCAGAACAAACATGACCCAAGTTGCACGAGAGCACTTTATAAAGACTTCAAAGAAGATCATAATAAGCATAGAGTTAAATGAGGACAGGTTGAGTGAGCGAGCTCGCGCATTCGCATCAATCAAACCGATCACAATGGAGAAAGGGAGTGCAATCATTTGGATTAAACTGTGCAACATCATACCACGATTTCAGTTTCAGTGTAATCAACTGTGCAGCTTTTCATGTTTTTAAAGTGTTTTGGTTTGTCCTCCTCATGTAGTACAGTGAGCACCAGGATGAGACTTTTGAATGACTAAAGAAGTTAGATGACTGTACTATATTCAACTGTTTAATGCTGAATATAATTTATAATGATGCTGGTCTTTGAATGGTCCTGATATTTGAAAGTCCTCCTGATAATGCCAAATGCAATGTCTGATTTCACTAGTAAATTGGTACCATGGCAAACATTATTTTACTGGATAAGCAAACACATAGTTTTGAAAGGAATAGTTTAAAAACATGTAATCAGTGACGATACTATTCTAAAACCTACAATATTAATTTAAAATACTCAGTGTATGTAATCAATGACAGTGTACAAACATATGTATCTAACATAATTATGGCTGGGCAGAATAATTAATATTTCTATTCCGGTGTCACTATTGCCCTCTGCTGGATTTTTAGTCACACTCTATCCCCGATGAATCATTTTACTCTTTAATGAACAGTACTTTTTGTCAAGTCAAGTCAAAGTTTATTTGTTGAGCACATTTAAAAACAACTGAAGTTGACCAGAGTGCTGTACAGTACAATATACAGAGCAATAAAACCAAACAACAAAGGACAGGATAAAAAAGGTAGACACACAAGGCAAGGTATCAAGGTAAGCTAAAAGCCAATGATAAAGGTGGATTTTTAACCTAGACTTAAAAACAGGTAGAGTGGGAGCAGTTCTGATATGAGCCGGCAGACTGTTCTAGAGCTTTGGGCCAGCAATGTGATGTTCGTATAAAGAAGTATGTATAACATTTCCACTTCCAGTCAAAAGTTGCGACGCACCATGACCTAATCATTCTTGGATATGTCTAGGATGTCAGTACCTTGGGACAAAGTCGATACTAAAATAAAAAAAGATGTCACGATACCAGACTTTCTGTAGTAACAGTAGTACCCACTCTGTGCTGTCTTACTGACAAACGATTGCTTTCAAATGCTCACTTACGATATTGACATATTTGATAAAATAATGAATGCACAATTAATCAAATTAACACCTTGTTATATAGTGTGATTATTATACAACGAAAGGCTGCTATTTAGTCTGCATGTGCTGCGTGCATCAAAGTTAATGTGTGAAGCCGCTCATACACTTAAATCCCCACATTATGAGCATCATGTGCACTGTGCATGTTGTAGAAGAAGACAAAGTAGAGCACTCATTCAATGTGAAGCACGCAGCACATGCAGACTAAATAAAAAAATTGTTTTAATTAATGTCCGCATTTGTGCTTTAATAATTACACAGGGCCATATAGGCATATAACCAACCACCTTTCCGGATGTGTGAAGTTACCATAAAAACACACAGAAACTGAAAAGCCTTCATGTCAAAGTTCAGTTCAACTACATGTGCGAAACTGAAGAAATTGCAACAGAAATATGTTACAAAGTTATAGTAAAATGTAATGTTCACTGTGATAATAATAAATATAGCAGCAAGTAGCAATTAAGGGGATAAGCACAATTTAAGTATTTTAGAACTTTATGCCATGTCCTTGGATTATCTTGTAAAAAATAATTTTATTTGTAGATGACGGGTTCAAAAGTGAAACATTTTCTTTTTTTATAAAATAAATTAAAGAAAAAAAATGTGCTGATGTTGGCACTAAAGGATTAGTCTGAGGCAGGGCAAATAATTTTATAGAGGCTAGATGGGGAAAAACATATGATTAGTGCCCTGGCTTGCAAACTGCACCTTTAATCTTAATTAAATTAAAAGAGCACATTTCTTTGTTCACATTGATGTTTTAGCTGTACAGATTCACTAGACCATTTTAGCTAAACACATGGCCCATTTTACATATTAAATATATTGTTTCGCTTCAAAAGGGCAAAGTGTTGCTGAGATGTAGCCTAACTTCCTGTTTTATGTCGACCACGTTAACTTCGTTAGAGTGTAATTCAGTAACTTATGTGTGGCTCAGTCTAAAGGTCACCTGATGAAAAATTTGTCAAGATTTGTAAAGCAGCAAAAAAAAAAAAAAGAAAAACTGTTTACATCCAAAATGGTGGCCACTGTAATGGGAGGAGTTTTAATGTAAGTGGTACATTACAGTCTTCATAAGGAGAGTAATCAGAGGAAAAAATAATTTTGTGTTTAGACCAATCGTTTCAAAAATTATGCGCAAAAGTACATTTTTGAGCTGGTTGTGACACTATAGAGTTTTACTAGAGACCCCAAATTTAGTGTGGGGGCTAGTCATACCCACCGCTAACAGTGTGTAAAATGTCATAACTTTCCTGGGGCTGCCATAGACTCCCAGCCAGAGGAAGAATAATAAAAAAAATATAGCTGCAAGCAGTAATGATGGGCCCTAGCACCATGGGTCCATTTCCACCCAGTGGCTTTCGGAAAATGCAAGGTGGATACATGTATTTGGCATTTGACATTATTCTAAACAATTTTGAAGCAGTTTGGGTAAATATAAGATGACTATTTTAAAGTCTGTTGTAAGAGCCACACTTCCTGCTGCCAGGTGGTGGCACTATGACCATGACCCAAAATAGTCACATCCATGTAATTAGCCCCAAGACTAAACGTACATCTCAATTTTGATCTAAATCACACATTGCACACAGAAGGTATAAGACACTTCCTGTTTCCCATTTTTCACCATTAATTTAATGCCTCGCCATGGCAACACCATTCAGTATATAAAAAATCTGTTCACAATTTAGCATCTTCAATGTCTTGGCGTAATGTTTCCTAAATGTGGTGACAGTCTCCCCCTAGGAGGAGTATTTAAAAGTTCAGAGACTGCAATATTAAAAGAATCCAAAATGGCCGACTTCCTGTTTGGCAGACCTAATGACTATAATTATGAAAGTTCTCCAGCTTGATAAAAACTATATACGTACCAATTGTGGTGACTGTGGTTGAAAATGGGGTGCTACAGAGGCCGTCTTACACGCCCATTTTAAACCTGTTAACTGTCACTGGCCAACAGGTGGGCCGTTTGAGTGTGGCTGAAACACAAATGCTTTGCTTTATATGAAAAATGTCATCAGTGTTCACATACTTGGAATCAAATTAAATTTAAAAACTCAACTTTCATCTTCTGAAGTCTATTTTGCAATTAGAACATTACAGTGAAAACATATTTTAAATTGTTAAAAGAGTGCATTTTTAAAACATGCGACATGTGAGCGACAGTAGGCTACTTATGTTTCACATTCTCTGCTTATGATCCAGTCCAACGATTGAAGAGAAAACGGCATTCATTTCATTAGGCTTGTTTGAGATGGGCAAGTTCTGTGGAGAACCGATCACCGGTGATCACCGACAGGTGCATGCGGGATAGAAATCTCTCTGACTTGCTGTGATATTATGACCACGTATGTTAAAAATGCTCCCGCGAGAGCGAGGTGGCCACAGTTGTAGCAGGCAGGCAGCACAGAAATATGATACCTATCACATATCCCATACAGAGATTGCACTGTCATAGTGTTGGGAATATTCACATATAATTTATACACATAAAAACATGATATTATAGATAAAAAAATCTAACATTTTAGAAGATAACGAAACATCACGGTTGTTTAAGCCAATGAGCATTAAGCTGTGTCATCATCCAGTCATTTCCCATCGTGCTTGCAGTTCGTGCAACTCGGAAATAGCAACTGCGACGCCTGCCTGCAACAACTGCGGGACATTTTTTGACATTTGTCTTCATGACATCACAGCAAGTCGGACAGATTTCTAACCGGCATGCACCTGCCGGTGATCACTGGTGATCGGTTCTGTGAAGAACTTGCTCATCTCAAAGGAGCCTATTGAGTCTGTCCTTGCAGCAGCCTGTAGCATGATGACATACTGGATTAAATCCACTGCGTACTGGATGTTTTTAACCTCCGGGAAGTTGGCACCCCATATAATAAAATCATTACCAGATCTATACCTTTCGTTTATGCTGCGTTTTGTGGCGTAAAAATTAACGTTTGTGCTGGTTTGAGATATTAGACATAATTGTTTTGACTGTGTGACATCACTTTCCACCCAATGTGGTCCAAATCGCTCCAAACTGGTGTTGTTCTTTTGGAAAGTGACATCACACAGCCAAAAAAATAATGTCTAATATCTCAAACACCGAACCAGCACAAACGTTCATTTCTGCAGCACAAACGTTCATTTCTGCAGCACAAACGAATGGTATAGATTTGGTAATGATTTTATTATATGGTGGTTTGTTTCATACTGGCTATTTATACTACATACATTAAAAATGACAAAGTATTTTACACACATTAAATCTTCTAATTGTTTATTAATTTATACTAATCACAAAATACATTAGGCTTTTAAACCTAAGATCACGTGATAAAAAATAATTGAAGCTCTGCAACAAACACAAGCATTGAGCATGCATATGTCATTAAATATTAACTATCTATTTTGAGTGTGTGTATTCTAACATCCATAAAAATATACATATATTTCATTAATCCAGACATAAACAATGACAATTTTACCAAAGACAACATGAGCGCTAAAAACACATACAGTAACAGATCGGTGCCATTGAGTTAGCGCATGCGTGTTCAAACAATCATGACATCACCAAAATCCACTCCAGCGCATGCATGTTAAAACATCCAGTACATATTGGATCTAATCCAGTACGTCATCGTGCTACAGGCTGCAGAGAGGACCTCTTGAGGCTTGGCTGTCCTCTGACCAATGGAGCTTGGCTGTCCTCTATTGGGCATTTCTGGTACTGCGCCTGAGCACTTTGCCACTTGATCTAAAATTTGGAACAGAACTGACTTTGATTTTCTAGTATTTTTACATTTCAGTTGATATTTTTATTATATTTTATTTATATGAAAAATAAAAATGTTGTGCAGTACATTTTCATTACAATAAATTTAGACTTCTATAGCATTTTATTTCACTTTAAAAACTGCTTTCACTTGCACAATAAATTGCAATGGAAACAGCATTTAAGATATCAAATATCCCTTTACAATTTTGCATCAGTAGTGTCTTGACATTATTCTAAAGAATTTTGAAGAACAAGAGGGCTATTTAAAATACATGACATTATTCTAAATTTTTTTTAATTAAATTCAGGTAAACATTAGAGGGATATTTCAAAGTCTGTTAAAAGTGCCACACTTCCTTCCGGCAGTTGGTGACGCTACGACTGTGACCCACAATAGCCACATTAATGTGATCAGCCCGCAAGGACAAACATCTGGCTCAGTTTTGATGTAAATCACACCATGCACGCAGAAGATATGAGATAATTTATCGCATCGCCGTGGCAACACCGTTCGATATATCAAAAATGCGTTTGCAATTTAGCATCGTCAATGTCTTAGCATGATGTCGCCACATCTGGTACCTGTAACATGAAATCCCTTGGAGGAGTATCTCAAATTCCAGAACATGCATTTTTCAAACAATCAAAAATGGCCGACTTCCTGTTGGGCGGAGCTTATGACTGTCAGCACGAAAGTTGGCTTGATGAGATCTATATGTGTACAAAGTTTGGTGATGGTAGGTCAAAAGGGATCTGCTACAGAGCCCCCCAAACATGCCCATGTTCTAGGTGGTGCTGCAGTGCCACCTCCTGCATGACCCCCCCCCTCAACTTTGCAACAGTTGTTCCCACTTAAAAAAAAATTGAAACAATGCTTACTTAATTGAGAAACACTTGAAGGAAACATGCATTTATTTTCATTTATTATTTACATTGTTATTGAACTTTTTTAAATAGGCTAAAGAAGTCTGTTCAATAGCATTTAACCCATTTTTGATGTGGCTTTGATATTGGTATCGAGAATCATTCAATTTTACTTGTACGGACTACTAAAATTTTGATATTGTGACAACCGTAATTATGACTATATTTTCCACGTATGAAAGTAGTAGTTACATCATCAAAACTATGAAATAATACAAAAGTAAGTATGGGAATTATGTAGTAACCAAAAAACAAAACAAAACAATCTACTCTTAGCTTCTTCAAAGTAGACACCCCTTGACTAGATCACAGCTCTGCACCCTCTGGACATTTGCTTACCCAACTTCATGAGTTATCCAGCTAGAATGTTTTTCTAATAGTATTGGAGTTCCCAAGCATGCTGGACATTTGTTGACTACTTTTCCTGCACTGTCTGGTCCAAATAATCTATTAAAATAAATGTATTACATTTTTTTGTAAAGAAATTAATATGTACATAAGGCACAGTTTAAGCAGTATGTCTATAAAATTAATTTCAAGCACTTTAGCATAAGCCTTTAGAACAAAAGGTTTTTATGATCACCAGAATCAAAAATTCTGACCAATGTTTCCAAACTTCTGACTGGTAGAGTAGGTCAAATTAAAATGTAACATAACATGGCAGGTTCCCAAGCAAATACTCTTTTATGAGTGCTTTGGAGTCAGTGCCCTGGTGTCTACCTTGTATAACTTTGTAGATATTTTACACCAAAGCAATTTAGTGCATACGTGATGTTGTAAAAATAAAAGTGTGAGTGGCTTAAATGCTAATTAAAATAACAAGCATAGGCAAAATCCAGTGTGTGTTTACATAAGACAGCCTGATCAAAGGTCTCAGATGAAAAGTTTGTCAAAGGGAATCAAGGCTGAACTCACCAACTTTTATTTGTCTGAAATGGCTGACTTTGATGTACTCGAAAGTTCACTTTTAATGCACTTAAGTAAGAATTGTGAAAGTAAGTTTCCGAATCAACCTGGACTGCACATTTAATTGTATTTTAACCGTGATCATGATTTCTGCCTCTCACAGTTAATTAAGCAAAACCATCTGTGATATTAGTGGGCTAGCAAGCAAAGATATCAGCCAGATAAAGTTGCAAATTGTTGTTCATTTACATTATAGGCTGTGTCTATGAATGGCAGAACAAATCACAAGCTCTTTCAAGGTCCGTTTTCACCTAAACTAACCTTTTAAGCCCTCTTTAGAAATTTGCCACTGACCAATCACTGAACTCGTTTACATGAGCGTGCACGTGATTTTCCCTTTTCCCACTGTACTTCCAGAAATGTTGAAATGTTTCCGCATTGTTTACTTGTTGATATGATTTAGGGCTCCTTGCTATGACATTAGTAATCCGGTCTGTTCCACGCACATGCACACTCTTCAAAAATCATAATCAGAATGCCTCTTATGTATTGACATGACCACAGAAACCGTGTTCTCCAGTAGAAATCTAGGTTTGTTACACTGCTTTCTCTTAATCCCCTTCTTGCTGAAGTAAAATGGTGTTCTCGTCTGAATGATGTTTCAGAATGCTGCTTTCTACAAAAACCCTGGAATAAACGTGTTCTTGATTATGTGCACTGCTCTGATCTGTAGTTTGTTACACTGATATGGCTACTAGAGCCCGACCGATACCGATTTTAGAGAGGGAAAATTCACCGATTAACGATATGGTGACCGATTTAGCTAATTTTTTAGCTGGAATGAGAACGGACCTTTTCTATGTGGATTGTGCACCGATTTTGCACCGATATGACTATGCCAGTGTACTCAGAAGGCTGCTTTCTTAAACAAATATTTTTATCAAAGAACATTTGACATTATTATTATACATTGTCAACAAATTCTAGAAATGAACACTGAGAAAATAAAGAATAAATAAAAATACTATAATAAATAGCTTAATAAACATCAGTACTGTTAGAGTAAGTCAATTGCTGACCATTTAAATAAAGAATAAATAAAATAAAAATCAGTACTGTATGTTTAGTATCAGTCAATTGCTGACCATTTAAATAAATAAAAATACAATAAATAGCTAGATAAACATCAGTACTGTTTAGTATCAGTCAAATGCTGACCATTAAAATAAAGAATAAATTCAAATGAAATAAATAGCTAAATAAACATCAGTACTGTTTAGTATCAGTCACATGCTGACCATTAAAATAAAGAATAAATTAAAATAAAATAAATAGCTAAATAAACATCAGGGGCCGGTTGCACAAGCTATACGTACGTTACAGCTTAGCCTAGTTGTGGCGTAAATGGGCACTAAGTCACAATTTACGCTCTACTAAATATTTGAGCGTTGCACCATTAAATTTATGTAGGACGTAACCCTACGTATAAACTAAATATATACGGCAGCCTCCGACCAGGAGTAACTGATGGAATAAAAAAGCAGACTGATATTTAATGACATCAATGAACTCATGTTTTGGTTGACAGGCATCAGTCCTTTCGACATATATGATGATGTTGGCATTCACACTCATTTAAATTTACGAGAGAGAGAGAGAAAAAACATACTTCTAAGTGGCTCTTCAGCATGAAACCGATCTAACGCTGCCGTTTTTAGGGTGCGTCACCCGGTGTCAAGTTTCAACACATTCAAAATATATATATAGGATATTAAAATTAATAAATGTCTATTTTTCCAGCCTGTTGTATTAGTATGTATCACCCCTCATTTATTTTAGATACAGTTCCTATATATTATTATTTACACAGGGCAAATATACTATTTATTAAATCTACTTTTATAACATATCCTATTTTAATGTTTGGAAAACCAGACTTCTAAATATTAAATTTTGTAAGTGCAATGACTGGAATTGTTCGGATGAAGGGGTTACCAAACTATGAATCCTGAACAAAACAGTTTGGTGAATACATGTTTACACATTAGCTTCCACTCAGCTGACAACAATGAAAGCAGCTATGTGATTAGCTAGTTAGATATAAGCTCGTTGTCACGGAGAGTATAAGATGGACTTTATTTACTTTCCATCATTGTGTCTCACCAGCTAGGCAACAGCGAAGCGTAAAATCAACACTCGCCACACACAATCCACCACTGCACCGTTGTCTGCTGAGCTGCAAAAAGATGCTCTGATGTTTACCTTTCAATCTGCTACATTACTTACTGCACTGACAAACTATAGCTGGCTAACAGCAAACAGATGTGATAAACATGTGTGACATGGTTGTCAGGGACAGGGTTAACGTTATATTAGTTATATAAAAGGATGGGGTAATTTTTTATTAACTTTCCAGTATGTATTTCACAAACTACTTAGCAATTTAATGAGAAGAGATTGCTCAAATCCACACCATTAACTCCGCCCTGTCTGCAGAGCCACCATTAGCTCAGAGTCAGCTCTGTAAACAATGGAGTCGGAGCGCACTCTGCTGGACAAACTACGCTATGACACCAATTCTAAACTATTGTTTTCTACATTATGTGTTCTGAAAAAAGTTTTCATATTGGTGCATATCGGCAAAATATACGCAGATACCGATATATTGGTGAAAGGCTAATATCGGCTGACCGATATATCGGTCGGGCACTAATGGCTACGCCAGTGATATTGTGACAACGTTTATCTGGACACGAGAAAGCGGCTTATTTCGAGAAAGTGGGTTATTACGATAAAACAGCGTTCCCGTTTACATGCACTGTTTAAGCGACGTAATTTTTACTCCCGTATACATGACGCTTGTGTAAATAACACACATGCCATCCGAGGAAGACTTCACTATTTTTACTCCCTGTTGATTCTCTTTATTTCCAGATATTCCAGAGTTGTTGCTGTGTTTGTTTCCTTAACTTACTATCGCAACCTGCAGCTGAATTGCTATGCAGTATTGGGGTTTCCTTCTTACATAAAACTCTGGGATTCCCCCATTGTTGGAGCGCATATATGCGGACGTTAGGGACAGTCTATATTTTACATTCATGTGTATATATGGGTATAGTTTATAGTATATGTGATTTTCCCACTGAACTCCTAGAAATGTCTTTCTGATGTGTTGACATGTTGTTGGGCTCTATCCTATGATGTTTGTTATCCCGGTTGCGATGGGTGAAAGGTGCCATGCGTTGTTCCAGGCAGGCTACTCAGCCTTACAGACTCCACATGTTTAGGATTAGGGTGGGGGCAGGGTTAGGACATCTGCTTCCCAGGAACAAACTGAGGCACCTTTTTACAACGGGCTATCCAGGTCTGTTCCATGCACACTCTTCAAACACCCATCAGAACACCGCTTATGTGTTTACATGAGCACATTAAGCCACGTTCTCCGAGAGAAACCTAAGTGTGTTAAACTGATTTCTCTTAATCCCTTAAACGGCGCAAGGATGTCAGCATTATTGTTTACATGACATTTCAGAACACCGCTTTCTGCTAAAACCCTGGAATAAACCGTTTTCTTAAGTGCATGTAAACGTGGTCAGTAGTGTTTCAGCTGTCTCAGAGCGGTTCTGTGCTTGATACACATGAATTCCATCTCATGCTCTGATTATGTGTTACACTTAAACACACAGAACAGCTGTGCTCTGTGTGTGGTCCGGTCCGTGCGCGTCACTAACGTGTGCTGACTGCGTTATATTTAAAGCGCTCTAGATTTTCTTCATTTGCACATTTTTGTAACTCTGTACATACTCTAAACATATCTGGCCATAATTAGTTTATAAACAAATCTAAAGTAACCCCATGGCATCAGGGTTTTGTGGACCGAGGAGGATATGAGAGCATTTCACCATGTTTGGAGGGAGGATCACAAAGCTGTGGTTAACTCAAACTTAATCCAGAAACTACAACTCACAAACTTTCTTCAGTTTTCCGCCAATAGGAAGGCTTGAAACCGTATAGCAGTGCTGTGTGCTAAATTATTACAGAAATATATTACTATTGTGTATTGCAATAAAAAATAAAAAAAGGACTCAAGTGTAAACACCCTACAGGGTAACTTTAAATTGTCAGTAAAGCATAGGCAAAACATGACTTAATTTTGGTCAAAAGGAATAATTTACTAGTTTTAACACCTTGTTCAACATGAGAGCTGCTGTTTACTGTATTTTTCTTTCTTTTAGAATTGATGTCTGAGCAGTGGCGACAGTGATTTTTTTTGTGTGTGTGTCCAAGTTGTGCAGCCCTGTAATATATTTAAAAAAAATCTCAAATGACATAATAATCATGATTGTCATTTTAACCATTATCATGCAGCCCTAGAATCAACCAGTGCAGCCACTCTTGGCTGTTAAGTTAATTTTCAAGAACAGGTCAGTTTAAAATTGCAAATACCCCAGCCTTTTTTTAAGGATTTGGAAAATCACCTCTAAAAACTTGTGTATACTTATGTAACTGAAGTGTGCATGCATTTATGCTTAAAGTTTCTTTACCTGTCTGTTTCATCCTGCAGTGTTGTAAAGGGCCTGCACCATGAGTCTTTTGGTCTCCACTATGCCATGTTTTTGCCCACCATAAACAGCCAGAGTACTGCTGAACAACAAAGAAAGTGGATCCCATTAGCAGAGTTATGCCAGGCATTAGGCACCTATGCTCAAACTGAGCTGGGGCATGGTCAGTCCCACTCACCTTGACATGCATGAGAAATGCACTTCTATCATTCAGATCCAAAAAGAAAGTGTTGACCTTTTTTGGTTTAGAGTTAACAGTGGAAATAGTTGTGCATGACCCTTGCAGGTGTTGACAGCTCAATTGATACAATTGCGATATTCTCAGAACTTACTGTAGCAGAATTCTTTTCAGAGAGCTATGCTGTCTCAATGCATAATGAAAGATAGCTGACGAATGTCACTGAATTTCTATGACAAAGTAAAGACTACTGATTTCTCCTGGTTTCTGTAGTGTTTTGTAGTATTCAGACATTATTTCCCATCTTCTAACAGTATTTTAGTCCACTCTAAATGTAATTTCATCCTAACCTTATCTTAAAGGTGCTGTAAGCAATTTTAGCTTCTAAACCTTTCACATGACAGAGCTGTAGAATTAGCCATGCCATTCCAAAACCCTGCCCTCCAATGGTAATTTTGTGACCAAAAGAGCAGCATTGTTCGTTCCTCTGGCTGTCAAATTCAACAGTGGCACAATAGCGCCCTCAACTGACAATCTTTATGAATCATAGCCTCAATGATCCGCTTCAAATATAACACTATGTGAAAGAGCAAAATGATTGACAGGTGAAAAGTGTCAATGTCTGCGGTCCGCGGACAAATTTTGTTTGCTGTTTACAAAGTCTACAGCTGGCACAGAGACTGGTGAGATATCTCAGGACACTTATTTCATTCATATCTTTAAGGGAGTAGGATAATTTTGTGCATACTTTTCCATGAAAAAATCGCTTACAGCACCTTTAAATAACCATGACTGCATGGTAACCTCTGCTCATGTGTACCTTGATTGCTAACTCTGGTCTTGCTTTTAGTCTCTCTTTTATATAAAATCTTTCACTAACAATTTGCTTTGAATTCTTTTAGATTTTTGTACTATATGTTTATGAGTGTGATATCTAATTTGGAATTTTTGTGCTGCAAAACATATTTTAATATATCAGTGTTTGAAAGTCATATTTAGTAGGAATGTAAGAAAGAAAGTTTAAAAGAAAGCATCTTCTCTATGTATGTATATATATATGGATTGATGTATGTATGTATGGATGGACGAGACTCGAAACCGGTGAAGTTCACATTAAATACTCTTCGTACAGTATCTAACACTTTAAAAATAGTTGTGTTAGTATCACCCAGTGCAGCCACTTTTGTCTGTTAGTAAATGAATGATAAAGGGCAGGTCTGTTTAAATATGCAAAATCTCCATCCTTGTAAAAGTTTCTTAAAATCACCTGTAAAATCTGTTTTGTAAACTGCTATAACTGACATGCATCTGTGCTTAAAGTTTCTATACTTGTCTGTTCCATCCTGCAGTATTGTAAGGGGCCTATTTCAAGAGCCCTTTGTTCTCCAATATGGCATGTTTTTACCCACAATAAACAGCCAGTGCACTGCTGAACAATGCAAAAACTGTATCCCGTTAGCTGAGTCATCCCAGGTGTTGGGCACCTATGCTCAGGCTGAACTGGGGCACGGTCAGTCCCACTCACTCATAGGAAATGGACTTCTTTTATTCAGATCCAAACAGAAGGTGTGGAAAAACAGTGGAAATAGTTCAGCATGACCCTTGTATGTGTTGACGGCTCAGAGTGTTGGTTTTTCTTAGAACTCTTATTCTCAGAGGGCTATGCTGTCACAAGCATAATGAACAGTATCTGACTAAAATCACTCAATCTCTAAGAAAAAATAAAGAATCATCATTTCACCTGCCTGCACACGCGCTCTTGACGTACACATTCACTGTTGTTGTTTCCACCTTTGTATCCTGTTGTTTACTGAAAATTACAACTTCTTCTAGCTCTTCTTCGTGACAGCAACAGCTCAACAATGAGTGTTGCCACCTTGTGGACCCACTTATTGGTGCAAACAATTTCAGGTGCACACTGCGTGTTCAGAGATGCCCGGTTAGAAAAATCTGGCTGCACGCGTTCAGTGCACGAGCACTCTGCAGATCACAAAATTTGCGTCACACATCCTGTATGCAGACGTCTAGCATTTGTGCAGACGTCTAGCAAAGTATACTTTGGGCTTTAGTCTGCAACAGAAGTTGGCAACTTCAGTACCTTTTTAATATCTTTTTTATAACTTCTTTTCTGAAAATTAATGTTTTGTGTAAACTCGTAGTGCATTTAATAAATTAAAGCTGTCAATCATTATTACATTTGCTCTCTGATCAGCATTTGCATGACATGCTTAGTAATTCTCTCCCCTTTTTGTGTTTGTCTCTTTCTGGGTTTTTGCTGGCATTCCTTCTCCATATTCTGTTCACTTATTAATTTTTGATACATTTTCTTCTTTTTTTTTGTTCCTGTACAAATAAACCTTGCCTCTTTCCACTCATATTTCTTCCATGCACCTGTTCTTTTAAATATCCCACTTTCCATGGCCCCTCACACCTGCCCCACAAAAGCTGTGTGCACCGAGGCCGTCCAGAGCCCCTTGACCTGCACTTGGGCATGTTCCTGCCAACGCTGTTGAACCAGTCGTCACCCGGGCAGCTGGAAACTTTCTTCATGCCAGCATGGAACCTGGAGATAATTGGCACCTACGCACAGACTGAGATGGGGCACGGTAACAAATTTGGCAACTCGCTTGCACTCACATATTAGTATTCCGAGGGATTGGATTACGCTTAATTTTACAACATTTGAACTCAATCACCTTGTCAGATGTGGTCCATAATATTGCAGTATTATTATGGTACATGGTTAAATAGGAGAAAACAGGCTTTTTAAGGTGGTGTCTTTTCAACGTTAAAATTATATTCCAACTTAAAATAGAGACAAATATAAAATATAGCTGTAAGCTGCAGTTACGGGGCCAAGCACACCAACGGCATATAAGGAAGTATGATTGGATAATCACTGAATATAATTTTAAGAAAAGTGGCATAAAAAGCAAAAGTAGAATTGCTTATATTACAATGCAATTTATTATAACTTTTGTCCAATATGTGGCACTGTCACCAAACTGATATGATGCTGTCAGGGTGTGTTAACAATGACACATACAAGTTTCATGTCAATGCACCAAAGTGTTGCCAAGATACAGCCTCAAATCCATTTTGGCTTCTTGCCATGAAAATCATTGATGCTTTTCTAGAGCTGTTTGATCTATCAATAAACTTTTCATACTTTTTTCCGAGAGTGTCCCTAGATGATACACGGCAAATTTCGTGCAAAAAAAAACAAAAAAAAAACAGTATTTTATGACAAAGTTAAAAATAATTTATAATTATAATAAAAATTGAAGAATTGGGTATCATTCAACTCATACCCCAAAGAATCTAAAGAGATCAGTCTCATGATTTTAGGCCAAGCTGTTCAGAATTTATAAGCAAAAGTAGAAATTTTTTATTTTGTGACCATTAGTTGGCACTGTGCAGGTACACCTCAGGTCATGCTTATAGCAAGTTTCGTCTCAGCATGCTAAAGCATTGCGAAGGTATAGCCTCAAGTCCATTTTGGCATGCTCGCCATCTAATTCGTTGACGCAGTATATGAAAAAGGTTTGGTTTATCATCATGAATTCCAAAACTTTTCGCAACGGGTGTCTCCTAGATGATACATGCAAAATTTTGGACAAAAACATCGCTCCCTCAGCCTAGGAGGAGTTATTTCGGAAAATCAAAAATGGCGGAAAATCTAGTTGGGCAGAAATGGTATGCAATCGACTATGCATGAACCAAGGAATCAGAGGAAAAGAGAATTCTGAAGAATTTTCTAGGCTTTACGGTTCAAAAGTTATGAGCATAAACATTAGTGCAACTTTGAACAGTTGGTGGTGCTAGAGGGTTTGAGTTAGAGACCCCAAATTTGGGTCAGCTACATTTGAGAGTGTCCATCTTATAATGCTAGTAGCACCGAAATTACACACTTCACCTTCAACAAATTGCATTATCTTATGATTGTAAAGATGTGTAGGTGCAGAATTTGCTGGTAAAACAATTGTATACACAGACATTTCTAAAATTTTGACAGAATCCTTTGTACAATGAAGTTTAAGGTGCCCTCAATACAAGCTCCATGAGTATGGCTTTATGCAGTGCCTAACTTACACTGAGTAGTAATGCAGAAAATTCAATTTAGCAACAGTCTCTTCTCTGACTTTTTGCTTTAGTTTTTGTAGTCTAGCAATGTTTACAATTTTAAGTAAAATCAGAAGATGATGCTTAGGTTGTTGCTGTGTTTCAAAATAAGTTTTCAGTATTTCCTGCTGTCAAACACCTACAGGGGTTATCATAAGAGCTATTCCCATGAAATGGAAAGATATTGAATACAGTTACATATTGAACCACAGAAAATATTAGAACGTATAGTATATTTCCTTATGGATACTACTTTATTTGCTCAGTCCAAGATAATTGTTTAGAAAATAGGCAACACTTTACCTAATTGTAATTTGCATTAAATATTTGGTCTGCCAGTATTATAACTATAGTGACAATTGTCTGTGTTGTTTTGCATGTTTAATATCCTTCCAGGTACACACATCCGTGGTCTTGAAACCACAGCGACCTATGACCCTTCCACCCAAGAGTTTGTTCTGAACAGTCCAACCATCTCCTCTATAAAATGGTGGCCAGGTGGATGTGAGTACACCCCCCTCAAATCACTTAAGGTCAAATATAAGCCAACAGAATTTTTAAGTGATATTTCACAGTATTTTTTTATTTATTTTTTAATTATTGAGTGATTCTCTGCATTTCTCTCTAGTGGGTAAAACTTCAAATCATGCTATAGTCCTAGCTCAGCTGTACACTCAGGGCAAGTGTTTTGGCCTACATGCCTTCATCACACCCATTCGCTGCATGAAGACACACATGCCACTGCCAGGTACAGAACCTTGAGTTTGTGTAAGTCCTAAGGCTGTGATGATGATTGTGAGTTTTTAACCATATATTAACATTTGATGATATGTTCTATCATAAATTGGGCTGTAAAATTCATAGTCCAATTATTACATAATCACGATTAGATTGGATAACAACAATCAGGTAAATATTTCAGCAGCCTGCAGTCGCTTTACTCTTTACTTTCCACTATCACATGTTGCCATTCAGATAAGGGAATTTTATGACAATACTTTGTGAGGGTGAACCTATGAAGCCTCCCATTACAGAAATGTAACTATGTTCCAAGGACTTATTTATTGTGTTATTCACCTTTTTACTGTGAACAGTGTTAGCGAGTGGGCGTAACCATTAGGGAAGTGCACACCTAATGTGGGAACGGTCATTTGAGCTATTTTAGGAAATCTTAACTGCATTTTATTGTGCAAATAAGTTTTATCCGTCTTATATATTGTATTCATTGGTGTTGTTTTAACACTCATTTAAACTTCAGTGTTTTATGCATTGTAACTTTAGGGAGGTGAGGGTTAATTTTATTTTAACTAACTAATGTTCCAATTAGTAAAGGCAGGAAAATTTTATATATATCAGCCTGCCGCCACTAGAGGTACTAGACTATGGGACGGATTGTATTGTGTTTGGAGCACATGGATGAGGTGGTTAAAGACCGATTTATACTTCTGCGTCGAACTTACACTTCACGTCAGGCTACAGCATAGCCTAATTCATAGCCTGACGTGCACCTCTGAAACAATTTAATAATGCATGTGTTGGGGGCCTGGGTAGCTCAGCGAGTAAAGACACTGACTACCACCCCTGGAGTCGCGAGTTACAATCCAGGGTGTGCTGAGTGACTCCAGCCAGGTCTGTCTAAGCAACCAAATTGCCAGGTTGCTAGGGAGGTTAGAGTCACATGGGGTAACCTCCTCGTGGTCGCTGTAATGTGGTTTGTGCTCGGTGGGGCACGTGGTGAGTTGTGCGTGGATGCCACGGAGAATAGCTTGAAGCCTCCATACACGCTATGTCTCTGCGGTAACGCGCTCAACAAGCCACGTGATAAAATGCGCGGATTGAGATCCGTCCTCTGCCACCCGGATTGAGGCGAGTCACTACACCACCATGAGGACTTAGAGCGCATTGGGAATTGGGCATTCCAAACTGGGGATAAAAAAGGGAGAAAGTAAAAATAAATAAATAAAATAACGTGCGTGTTGACAGACCACAAAAGCTAAGTGAGGCCGTCCCTGAACATGAATAGAAATTATCTGAAGTAGTGTCGCATTTTTTCCAAGATTATTTTATCTATGCATCACATCCACTGATCAGAAATATATATATATATATATATATATATATATGAAACAATACTTGTTGCAGATCTGTCTTGTTTTGACCATATGTTTGACAGTATGGTGTAAAGTAAATAATCATATTTCATAAGTTTCGATAACTGAACACTTCTAAATTATCAGCAGATTAAAAAAGCACCTATTAAGAGTTGGTTATTTTGCCTAGATGCATTTAAAAGAAAACGACACCCATTACGTGTTGGTCAATTAAGCAGTTATTTATTAATTTGATAAATTTTTTCAGCCAGAAGCATCAAAATATGCCCTATGTATTTATTATTATTTAAGCAACTCAAAAGCAAGCATACAGTCTATGCCTGATTCGTTGTCTCACTGCATGGTAGGCAACATATACTATATAATAAATAATATGTACTTAATATACATACTTTGAACTCGGTATTTAATGCTTAAAAAATGTAAGAAATACATTTGTATCCACAAATTGCACTGTAAATGTACAGTTATTTCAGAAATTAAAGCATTTTCTCTCTACAATATAATTTTTCGCTGTGCACTTACAAAACAACGCAGAACTATAAATGTGAACCACCACGTTGGCCACTACACGGAGCTTACGCCATATGTTTGACACAGAAGTAACCGGCCTTAACACTGCTTGAGCGCAGTATACTCTGGGCTCCATTGTTGAGGGAGGGGGAGTGGGTACTGTACTTACTACCAAAAAACTGACTAGCTTTTAGGATGTTTTTTTTTTTTTTTTTTTTTTTTTAAGTAACCTTTGTTTTATGTACGCTCTTTAAAACTATTTATTTGCGCAACTTTGTACCTCTCCGATAAACAACATAATTTTGGAATGCTAGTGTGATTCTCCTTGTAACTGCCTTCGTCCCTTTCACACTTGAAATGCCAGAAATTCCTCATTTTTATCAGTTAGATGTCTGTCTTTTTGATACAGTAGTAGTATGTTTTTTAAACATACTTTTAAATGTTTCTTTAATTCAACCAAAAAGTTGTGTTATTAAGTCATGCATTGCGCCACCCTATACATCGTTTTCGAAAAGTGTTAATTCCATAAATCTTAAAAAAAAATACAAATCTTCCAAGGATCCATCACCCCAGCAAATTTGCTTAACTTGGTGAACTGGACAAACACACCCCTCAGCTCCTTCCAGTCAACTGTTTAAATGTCTAAATATAAATGTGACAGTACCACATGGCGAACGTTAACAGACAGTAAATGCAGTTTTTCAGTACAGTTGATAAACCATTAGTTAAAAAAAACTGCTATTTATAGCCTGTTCTTTTTTATTGGATTATTTATTTTCTTCAGTATCTTTTAATAATTTTAGATTTAAGTTCATTCTGCCCTGTGCTATAGTTGTTTAAAAGCCTAAATGGAAAGTTGACAGCTATACGTTTAGACGTTAGACATTTGTTTAGTATAATTTGTGTGTTGTTTGTTCAGTCCCTGGTTTCAAACTGAGGTTCTGTTGAACTGCTATGTTTGATCAGGTGTGGTGGTCGGTGATATTGGCCCTAAATTTGGTTTTGATGAGGTGGATAATGGCTACTTGAAATTGGAGAACGTCAGGATTCCACGAGAGAACATGCTGATGAAGTATGCCAAGGTGAGAGGATCATGCTCAAATGGAGAGAAGAACATTTTGTTTTTAACATAATTGTTTTTGCTATTTTATTGATGATTTATTAAGTCGAGTATAAATGTAAATGTATTACTTGTACTGTATACAGTTTATTTTGCATGTTTGAGTATGTAATTGATCTATATTTTGTGTATGATGTGTGTGTAATTGCTATATACTGTATGATGTACAGTATATATGATGAATGTATTTGCTATATATACTGTGTATGTGTAACTGATGTATATGGTGCACATATTATACAGTATGTGTGTAATTGCTCTAAATGGTGTGTTTATGATGTGTGTGTAATTGCTCTATGGTGTGTATATGAATCATGAGGTGAAAAGCTCTATGTGGCTTGTGTGCATCTGTAGGTAGAGCCAGACGGTACATATGTGAAGCCTCCCAGTGATAAGCTGACATATGGCACCATGGTGTTCATTCGCTCCATGATAGTGGGGGAGTCGGCACGAGCTCTCTCCAAGTCCTGTACCATCGCCATCCGCTACAGCGCAGTCCGACACCAGTCTGAACTACACCCAGGGTGGGTTCTCTCTCTCTCAAACACACACACGTACATGTTTACTTGGCTATCTAATTGGGGACATACCATAGACTTCAACTGTTTATATATACTTATACTATATATATATATATATATATATATATATATATATATATATATATATATATATATATATATATAGTATATACTCCCTATTTCTGTGGTTAAGTCAATCTAGCTAGTCTTTCTAAAATAAATGATAGTATATATATAACCCAATAGTTGCCTAAACACTTTAAAACTTTATTTATTACTACACAGTTTCAGTACACAAAAGTATAATTGATTTCACCTAAAAGGTTAGCCTATTTTATATGATACTAACATTTTTGTCAAAATACCTCAGTTAATGTAACAACTGTAAAATCGTGATAAATTTTAGTAAGGGAGGGTGATTATATGTAAAGCATGATAACTGCACCTTCTGAGGGACTGTTGTTGAATATCAAGATCAATTTGGCATCACTACAATATTAATGTGTAAAAATTTAAATAACAATATTGATATTTGGCGTGCAAATATCGATACAATATCATGAGGAAAAATATCACGATACTTTAACATATCAATATTTTTTCCCACCTCTAATTTTTGTAGCTCTGCTTGATTTTAAGATATAATGTGGGCCACCCCACATTGACATGAGCAATTCAAGTAAATGAATGGAAAAAACACTGATTCAAGGACGTGCATTCATTCCGTGTATGGACAGGGCGCAGCTAACGTAAGTGCATAATATGCATGTGCACCGTTCAATTGAATAATAAAGTTGACTCTCTTTAATGTAATGCTGTTGATCCGAATGTATGAAGCAAGCTGTCTGCTGAAATAAAGAAAAATAATCACAAAATTAACAACAAAACTGAAATAAGAGTGCGCATTTACCTGTGAATCAGATGCACGTGGAAGTTGCTTTTTTTACTATCCACAGTTTTCCTGAGCAACCACTGGGCGGAGCCATGATGATTCTAGTTGCCTGTTTTCTGTTTCTGGTCTTGAGACGCAACGTAAAATCTACCAAGTCAAGCAATCCAGGCGGAGAACAACAACCATTTAAGTTTTTTGGAGTAAAAATGAATTTCATAACAACTCAAAGTAGTTACTCATATAGTTTAACTAATCTCGAACCAACGCTTCATGTCATCTACATCTGCATGAGTCGTGTTGGACTCCACTGCTACATGTCTCTGAGTGATGATGACTAATAGCAGCCGGTGCCAGCCAAACATCACTTCAGTCTATTACAATGGACTTCAGAGGATGAACTGATGCCAAATCCAACCATAAGACATGGGATATATCATATGCCATTGCCTGAACCTTGGATTTAGGATAGACCTCACCAAAATTACCGGCCGGTTGAACTGCGATGCACCTAACTGATCTCTGCCTGCGTCACCTTGGTCTAATGATGGTCTACATTCTTGAAATTGAATACATAGACTATCAATTAACTGCCAACAAAAGCCTTCATCAGCCAACTAACAAGGACAATGCATCTATGTGAACTTCTGCAGTTAATCCAGGATGGACTTCAAAGACATTAGTCATTAATCTTACAGTTCATACAAAATCTTTGTTTAAACACTGACCCTTAACACTTACTTAGTTTAATCATTTTAAACCATGACTTGCACTATACGTAAGTAATATTGGCATTATATTCATGATGTAGCCAGAGGGGAACTGGCCACCACAGTGAGCCTGGTTTCTCCCAAGGTTATTTTTCTCCATTAACCAACATCTTATGGAGTTTTGTTTTCCTTGCCACAGTTGCCTTCGGCTTGCTCACTGGGGTTCTAAATACAATTATTATTTAATTACTTATTTTTAAACACAATTCACAATCTTATTTTATCAAACTACACAATGATGACTCTTAAGACATTATAGATATTACAGTTTCATTTTTTGTTAATGCATGATTTTCTGTAAAGCTGCTTTGAAACGATGTGTGTTCTGAAAGGCGCTATACGTGTAGTCAAGTCAATAAAAGTGACTTGACTACACACTCAATTGAGGCACTGTCAATAAAAAAAACGGTCATCTCGACTCTGTGAAGTATCGGCACTATACAGCCACATGTTTTTTGAAATTTTTTACAAATGTAATACTGTAAACATCACATTACCGCTAAGAATATACGCCGATGGAGGTAAAAATACTGGAAACTGGAAATTGAAAACATTTGAATCGTAGAACACTTCCACGTTCAGGAAAAATGTGGACATCAACCAGTGGCACATTAATGCACAGGCTTACACCTTTACGACTGGTAGGGGGGCCCCGCAGAAAGGTGAGCCCATAGCCCCAGAGGCACCTTAATGTGCTCCTAATAGCAAAAGTAGGCTGCAGGTGCTTTTTCTCTCAGAATTATTGGCCGTTAGAAAAAAAAAAAGAAACAAATCTAGTGATTTATTTAAAATGAAGATAAGATAAATGCCCTTACGCCATTCAAAATAAAATTATTAGGAATAACGAAGAAATAAAATCAGTCTATGTTTCTTTTTTAAATATTCTGATGGTAGAGTTGTAAAAATCAACCCCCTCTGTCACAAATGCATTATGTTTGGTCCATGAAAAAGTTCAATTAGGCCCTGCAGTATAGTGATAGTGAAATATTGCATCATGGAGTGATATTTTTATCAAATTAAAAAAAAATCATTTCTTTTGTACTGAGATTTCAATCACCAGCGAAGACACCATGAGCCAGAGAAAAAAGAACATGGAGGGCATTTTTTACTATTCAGTGTAGAAAAGTTAGTTTAGGAGTAGTTGAGAAAGTACATGATAATATTTGCATCTATCCATGGGAACATTGATTTATTGCTGTTTATTAAATGTATTGCTAACTCATTGCCAAAGATTTAACAGGAACTAAGAATAAAAAATACTCTACATTATTTTAAATGTTGTTTTATGTAAATTTCAACATACTAAAATATATTAATATTAAAAATTAGTAATGTAACATCACTAAGAACAAACATGAACTAAACAGTGAACAATATTGGCCTACATGTTAACGTTAGCGTAATGTATACATTAACGTACACTGGCACTATGGCATTAACGTACAACTTTTGCTCTTATGGAAAGAAATTGGTACTTTTATTCACCCAAGTGGCATTCAACTGATCACAATGTATTGTCAGGACATTAATAACATGAAAAATTACTATTACAATTAGAATTTTTTTTTTTCAGAATTTCTTAAACTACTTCAAAGAGTTCTCCACATGCAGCAATGACAGTCAGTTTGTCCAGATACTCAGGTGACATTTCACCCCATGCTTCCTGTAGTACTTGCCATAGATGTGGCTTTCTTGTCAGGCACATCTCACACACCTTACAGTCTAGCTGATCCCACAAAAGCTCAATGGGGTTAAGATCCATAACACTCTTTTCCAATTATCTGTTGTCCAATGTCTGTTTCTTTGCCCACTCTAACCTTTTCTTTTTGTTTTTCTGTTTCAAAAGTGGCTTTTTCTTTGCAATTCTTCCCATAAGGCCTGCACCCCTGTGTCTTCTCTTTACTGTTGTACATGAAACTGGTTTCTGGTTGAGTGGGTAGAATTCAATGAAGCTGTCAGCTGAGGACATGTGAGGCATCTATTTCTCAAACTAGAGACTCTGATATACTTATTCTCTTATTTAGTTGTATCTGGGCCTTCCACATCTCTTTCTGTCCTTGTTAGAGCCAGGTTGTCCTTTGTCTTTGAAGACTGTAGTGTACACCTTTGTAGGAAATCTTCAGTTTTTTGGCAATTTCAAGCATTGTATAGCCTTCATTCCTCAAAACAATGATTGGCTGATGAGTTTCTAGAGAAAGCTGTTTCTTTTTTCCCATTTCTAACCTAATATTGACCTTAAGACATGCCAGTCTATTACACACTGTGGCAACTCAAAAACAAACACAAAGACAATTTTAAGCTTCATTTAATGAACCAAATAGCTTTCAGCTGTGTTTGATATAATGGCAAGTGATTTTCTTGTACTAAATTAGCAATTTAGCATGATTACTCAAGGATAAGGTGTTGGAGTGATGGCTGCGGGAAATGGGTCCTGTCTAGATTTGATCAAAAATGACTTTTTTTTTTTTCAAGTGGTGATGGTGCTGTTTTTTTACATCAGTAATGTCCTGACTATACTTTGTGATCAGTTGAATGCCACTTTGGTGAATTAAAGTACCAATTTCCTTACAAAACAGCAAAATCTGTACATTATTCCAAACTGCTGGCCGCCAGTGTACGCAACCTCATTGTAAAGTGTTACCCATCACAAAATCACAACCCCCCCTCCATACTCTGACCCCGCTGATGGTTAGCTTGTAATTCGCACCATTCTGTAGACTAAACCTAAGCCTAAAAGAAAACTTTTGTGTCCAAAGTATAGTTATGTGTACACATTGTTGGGTTGTCTTTCTACATTTTCTTTTGACAAAAAACAAAACAAAAACAAAACTTGTGCTATTAAAGAAACTTCATTATATTTTTATTGTTTATTGTAATTATTATTATTTTTTTCCTTTAGAGAACCAGAGCCACAGATCTTGGACTATCAGACCCAGCAGTATAAACTCTTTCCTCTGCTGGCCACTGCATACGCCTTCCACTTTGTGGGCCAATACATGAGTAAAACATACCATCGCATCTCAGGAGACATTAATCAGGGTGACTTCAGTGGGCTGCCAGAGGTACATTCAGAAAAAATTGATGATCTATATCTGTGTCCATGAGTTTTGTTTTTGTGCTTTTATTTATGTGTTTTGTAGATCAATTTCAGTGTGTCCTCTTTTCTTTCCCCTGTTATTTTTCCCTCTGTTCTTTCTGTAGCTGCACGCTCTATCTGCAGGTCTGAAGGCTTTTACCACCTGGGCAGCGAATGCAGGGATTGAGGTGTGTCGCATGGCATGCGGTGGTCATGGCTACTCCCGCTGCAGCAGTTTGCCAGACATCTATGTCACCTTCACGCCTACCTGCACTTATGAGGGAGAGAATACTGTAATGATGCTACAGACAGCCAGGTAAGAACACCCTGAGCAAAACAAGTTTTTTTTAATTTTTTTATAATACTGTAATCCTTCCCTGTTTCAGACATTGTGTTATCACCTTTATTAAAGGCTAGTCTTTGCTTTGTGTACCTTAAAGATACTTTGATTTCAGTCCACCAATATTTCTGAAATTGACTCTAAATGCTAGTTTAGTCACAGAAAGTTTATTGCAAAAACCTGATTAAGAAAAACATTAACTGAATTATCTTCCGGCGTCATGTCTCTCATCCTGATGAATAACAAAAAGATTGTTATGAAAACTGCATGCTTTGTGTTCACTGTTTTACTGAATAATGAAAAGTTACACAATTCATTGGGGGAAAAAACAACCTAAATTAAATTTTTTGATTGTAGGACTACATTGTGCTATGTTGTTACAAAAATATCACAACAGAAATAAAGAATAAATGAAGTGATTGGCCTACTGCTTTGCAGGAACATTGTTAAAGGAATAGCTCACCCAAAAATAGCAAGACAGTAAGCACACCTGACACCATGAAAGGAGAAAATGGTGGAGAATAAACTGCACTCAAATTTCATTGTTTCTTGCGTGTATGGTCACCACAGCAAATTTGAATGTGTAAAGGTGAACAAGATTTGAAATCTAAGGCAGTTTTCTGTTACCCATCCCCAACACACAAACACACTCACACTCACTCACACACACACACACACACACACACACGCATTGAGAACCACTGCCCCAGTATTACCTGCATCTGACTTGCAAGAGGAAGTAGCAAGTCATGGTTCATGATTGTGACGTAAACTAAAGCCTAATGGGGACGAGTCCTTCGAAATGTCCCACCCCAACTTCCTGTTTCAGTAGGAAATACATCAACACAGGAAAGATAGCAGTGCTTGTCAAGCCATCCATGGGCTGTGTATATATATGTGTGTGTGTGTGTGTGTGTGTGTGTACAGCTTTTTATTACCTAATCCAACATTTGTTCTGTGGATTAGATACTTGGTGAAGAGTTACAAGCAAGCACGGGCAGGACAGCATTTGACTGGCATTGTTTCTTACCTGAATGAACCTCAGAGCAGGATTCAGCCCCAGTCTGTGTCCTCTCGCCCCACTGTCATCAGTATTAATGACCTGGTCAGTCTCGTGGAGGCATATAAACTTAGAGCTGCCAAGTAAGTTAAAACCGAAGAAATTACGTTTTATAGATTTTGTTTTGTGTCTTTTTGGCTGGCACAGGTTGTAAAAAAAACTGCTATTATTAAGTGCTGTTTAAAGCTTGTGCTGACATGGCACCTTCAATCAAGAGTGTTTATGCAGTTACAAAGACTCCAATGTTTTTTAAACTTTCACAGGTTAGTTGAAATGGCAGCTAAGAGCCTCCAGATGGAGCTACAGCACAGCAAGAGCAACGAAGATGCCTGGAACAACACTTCCATCGAGCTAGTCAGAGCATCTGACGTGAGGCTTCTTATAAACTACCTTTACATATTTTTAAACATCACATTTAAATGCATTAAGTCCCTCGCACATGCATGCCAAATCTTCCTCTTGTAGTAATCCTTCCTCATATTCGTGCATTCTGTATTATTTAGTTATGAACTAAATGCCAAACTCTATTAAATTGTGACAACTGTGCAAGTCAACAGAAGTGCGCAGCACAGACAAACTACTGCTGCTCATCGTGAATTGCTGATAGTGGTGGTGATTTTGATTCATTTTAGTGATATGGGTCTTCCAAAAATTCGTTCACCAAAAAGGTTCATTCAGATTCGTTCATTGACCTTTTCTGCAAATTGTGCTTGTAGATGGGGACAAATTACTTTTAAACTTCTCTTAAGTAATTGCTTTGAACTAAAAGCAGTCATTCATAACCAGAATAAGTCTAATGATCCTTTTTTTTTTTTTTTATCAGCACTTTTTATTGATTCATATATATATATATATATATATATATATATATATATATATATATATATATATATATATATATATATATATATATATATATATATAGATATATATATATAAAAAACAAAAACAATAAACAGTATATATATATATATATATATATATATATATATATACAGAATCAACTTTAACCCCCATTGACTCCATCCTCCAACTGACATCACCAGCAGGTAGGTGTGTCTTTTAAACCAAGCCTAAACAATCTAGAGGGAGTCCAGTAGAAATTATGCAAAATCTTAAACTGAATAAGGCGTACCCTTGAATCCCTAGACATAGTTTTAACATTTTTTTATTCTTTCCCACTCCCCATCCTCCAATACCAAGTAAAAATCTCTTTCCCATAGCCTTTTAAGAGCTGTTAAGGCCCTGTCACCAAGACTCTGAATCAACGAGGAATAATACACTGGAAATGGAGAAAGGAAATGGCGCAACTGTAAATACCTGAAAAATTGAGACCTAGAAATCCCAAATTGTTGTGTTATATTTTCAAATGATCTCAAAGCTCAGTTTTCATAAAGGTCACCAGGTGTAGCAACACCCCTCTCCAACCATGCTTTCCAGCAAAAGGGGGACTTGTTAATACACAATTTGGCGTTCAGCCATGTGCTTGAGGAAACATTTGTGTAAATTGTGTCTAAATTGAACACACAGGAAACCTTTGTCCACACTGAATGTAAGTGTGAAATAATGGGATGCATTTTCACTTCTCTAGGCAATTTGATAGAAAGACTTTGCAATGGTGAGATTGGGGCAAGGACCGCTTGTTCAATGTTGTACCAGGGAGGGGCTCTCTCAGGTGGAAGAGACCAGTGGGCCAGGTGTCTTAGACTAAAAGCTTAGTAATAAAACAACATTTTGGGGAGGCCTAAACCTCCTTTGTCTATGTAACTTACTGAAATACAACTGAGGTCATTTACCATTCCAAATAAAGGACTTAGATATACTATCAAATTGTTTAAAATAAGAAAGAGGAACTTCTAAAGGGAGAGACTGTAGTAGATAATTGAATTTGGGGATACGATTAATTTTTATAACATTGAACTTCCCTGCCATAGACAAATGTAGTGAAGCCCACCTATCCACATCACTCGAGAACCTTTTCATTAATAGGGTCAAAATTAACTAACTAAATCTCTCAAATTTGCTGGAAATAAAATGCCTAAATACTTAATGCCTTGCTTGGGCCATTGAAAGGCACCAGGTTGGAAAGTCGTGGCAGGGCAATATGCTATTAGAGAAAGAGCTTCCGATTTAGGCCAATTCACTCTGTATCCTGAAAATTTGGAGAAAGAATTAATTTTATGGAGGCCAGGCATAGATCTACTTGGTTCGGACACAAATAATAATATCAGCTGCGTAGAGTAGAAGTTTATGCGCCACACCTCCTGCTACAACACCAGGAAAATTATCCTCTTTTCTTATTGTGGCTGCTAATGGTTCCGGGGCAAGATAGAAAAATAAATGGGAGAGAAGACAACCTTGCCGGGTTTCCCTACCAAGAGAAAAATAATCTGAAATGAATCCATTAGTTTGCACTGCTGCTAATAGTTATTTATAAAGTAGCTTAATCCAGAAGTGTTCCCAAAATCTTAAAAAGATCCCATTCCAGATGGCAGCAATCAGGATCTGATCATTCGCAACTGACCACATAATATTTATAAAACGTCTAATATTATCAGAATAACTATGACCACAAATATACCCCACTTGATCTGTATGTATAGTAGATGTAATAGCGTAATCGATTAGCCAGAATTTTAGACAATATTTTTACATCTAACTGGATCAGGAAAATTGGATGATAACTTTTACATTCATTTGGGTTCTTATCTTTTTTTTTTTTTTAAGAATGACACTGATTAGGGCTTGTGTCATGGTTGGTGGTAGTTCACCTTTTTTTAATGACTCTAACATAAGTGGAGCCAGTTCTGTGACATAAGATCTAAAAAAATTCTGTGGCAAAACCATCTGGCCCCAGTGCCTTACCTGTTGGCAAGGCCTTACCCCTCAACAAGCTCCTCCAAAGTAATATCTGAGTCAATAAAGTATTTTTGATCACTCGTCAGTTTAGGAAGTTTAAATGGCCCTACGAAGTTGCAAATATCCTTATCGGTAGACGAAGACGTAGAGCTATAAAGATCAAAATAGTTTCCCTGCTTTGTCCCCTGACTCAATGTATGTCTGTCTTGCCCTGAATAACCAAAACTCAACCTTCTGTGACAGAATAATTTTGTACCTATATTTTACCTGGGTCAAGTCTCTAAGACCGTTGGATGACATTTAGTACTTCAGCTCTGTTTCAGCACTTTTAACACTCTTTTCCAATTCTATGAATTATTGTGCTTTGATATTTTTAATGAATGAGGCATATTGTATGATCCACCCCCTAAGAACTGCCTTAAGCGCCTCCCATGCCACACCCACAGAGGACACTGAGGACCAGTTGGTTTCTACATAAACATTGACTACTGTCTTTAATATTTGTTGAAATGCTGGGTCCTGTAGAAGAGATGTATTAAAGTTTCTTTTCTCTATATGCAGCAACGTCTCTAAACACACTAATGCATGATCTGAAACTAAAATGTTCCCAATTGAGTAGTCAGTGGTAGTGGTAGGAATAAGTGACTTAGATATAAAAAACAATCTATTCTAAAGTAAATCTTATGAACTGATGAAAAATAGGTGTAGTCCCTCCCAGATGGATTCAGAAGTCTCCAAATGTCTGTAAGACTAAGATTTTTACACATACTCTGAAGTTTCAACATTGCTTTAAAGGGTCTACACACTATAACCGTCCCGACTGCTTTGAACCGGGCTGCTATACGAGATTAAGGGGGGATCAGTTTTGCTTATCCAGGGGATAGGTAGTGTTTAAAAGTGGTATGTAAAGTAAAACAAATGAAATAATAGCAACCAAAAATTCTTTTCATAAGTGTATTAAGAATAAACAATATAAACTCAGCAAAAAAAAAAATGTCCCTTTTTCAGGACACTGTATTTTAAAGATAATTTTGTAAAAATCCAAATAACTTTACAGATCTTTATTGTAAAGGGTTTAAACAATGCTTTCCATGCTTGTTCAATGAACCATAAACAATTAATGAACATGCACCTGTGGAACAGTCGTTAAGACACTAACAGCTTACAGATGGTAGGCAATTAACGTCACAGTTATAAAAATTTAGGACACTAAAGAGACCTTTCTACTGACTCTGAAAAACACCAAAAGAAAGATGCCCAGGGTCCCTGCTCATCTGCGTGAAGGTGCCTTAGGTATGCTGCATGGAGGCATGAGGACTGCAGATGTGTCCAGGGCAATAAATTGCAATGTCCGTACTGTGAGACGCCTAAGACAGCGCTACAGGGAGACAGGAAGGACAGCTGATTGTCCTCACAGTGGCAGAACATGTGTAACAACACCTGCACAGGACCGGTACATCCGAATATCACACCTGTGGGACAGGTACAGGATGGCAACAACAACTGCCTGAGTTACGCCAGGAATGCACAATCCCTCCATCAGTGCTCAGACTGTCTGCAATAGGCTGAGAGAGGCTGGACTGAGGTCTTGTAGGCCTGTTGTAAGGAAGGTCCTTACCAGACATCACCGGCAACAACGTCGCCTATGGGCACAAACCCTCCTTCGCTGGAACAGACAGGACTGGCAAAAAGTGCTCGTCACTGACGAGTCGCAGTTTTGTATCACCAGGGATGATGGTCGGACTCGTGTTTATCATCAAAGGAATGAGCGTTACACCAAGGCCTGTACTCTGGAGCGGGATCGATTTGGAGGTGGAGGGTCCGTCATGGTCTGGGGCAGTGTGTCACAGCATCATTGGACTAAGCTTGTTGTCATTGCAGGCAATCGCAATGCTGTGCGTTACAGGGTAGACATCCTCCTCCCTCATGTGGTACCTTTCCTGCAGGCTCATCCTGACATGACCTTTCAGCATGACAATGCCACCAGCCATACTGCTCGTTCTGTGCGTGATTTCCTGCAGGACAGGAATGTCAGTGCTCTGCCATGGCCAGCGAAGAGCCCGGATCTCAATCCCATTGAGCACGTCTGGGACTTGTTGGATCAGAGGGTGAGGGCTAGGGCCATTCCCCTCAGAAATGTCCTGGAACTTGCAAGAGCCTTGGTGGAACAGTGGGGTAACATCTCACAGCAAGAACTGGCAAATCTGGTGCAGTCCACGAGGAGGAGATGCACTGCAGTACTTAATGCAGCTGGTGGCCACACCAGATACTGACTGTTACTTTTGATTTTGACCCCCCCTTTGTTCATGGACACATTATTCCATTTCTGTTAGTCACATGTCTGTGAAACTTGTTCAGTTTATGTCTTAGTTGTTAAATCTTTTTATGTTCATACAAATATTTACACATGATAAGTTTGCTGAAAATAAAAGCAGTTGAAAGTGAGAGGATGTATCATTTTTTGCTGAGTTTATGATAAACAATTAAGAAGTATATTTACAAGAGTGTATTTACAAATCTCAAACATTCAATAAACCCTTCAATAAAACAACCATGAAACAAAAGACATTCAGATGACATGATGAACAGAATATATTATGGCTTGAACAGGTGAAATGAATGTACACCAAGTAATAGATTGATGATTGAAGCGTGATGGTGATGAAATTGAATGGAAACAGTCTTATCTGTTGTATGGTAATAGTGCTTTGTGGTAGTCCTTGTATTCCCTTTACAAACAGTCTCTTAGCCAGTTAAAATTGTGCACCAAAGGGCAAAGATAACTCCAAGGAGTAGTCAAGGTAACACAGGTTTCAAAACTTGGAACAGAACAACAAAATCCTTAATTTGAGCAACAAACAAAGTTTCTCGAACAAAAATTTCTTATTGAGAGCAGTAGAAAGCACGTGGCAAACCAGGCTTATCTAGTTTCTTGCTTTACTACTTCCTGTATTTATATTTAGCCGGAGAACTCACTGAGACTCCTGGTGGTGAGGATGAGCATTATAGGTGTAACAAAACAATGCCTTGTAACAAGCATAGGACTGTTACAACACCTTTGGAAGGGCTAGAAACAAAATTATTTTTTCCAGTGATTCCATACCAGTTTTATACCCGGGCCAATTTTTGCTCCGCCCTTTCATTTTCCCACTATTTTTGATTATTTGAAAAAAAAACAAAAAACAAACTAGTCCTAGGCCTTTCACCCGATCAGAAACAAACCAGTGCAAAAAGATTCAGCAGAGTCCCAATATGAAAACTTATTAAAAAAAAGTTAGAACTTTTCATTCATCGTCGCAACGGTACGCCAAAACGTACGTAGCGCGCATGGTAAAAACGGTTATAACTTGAACGGAATGAGATATTATCACCAAATGTGATACACTTATGTAAGAGGTCATTCTGAGGACACACAAAACCAATTACACACCTCTACCTCTTGGGGGCGCTATAACAGTCAGGAATGTAAAAAGTTATAACTTGAAATGGTTATAACTTGAACAGAATGAGATATTATAACTAAATGTGATTACACTTATGTAAGAGGTCATTCTGAGGACACACAAAAAAATTGCACACCTCTACCTCTTGGGTATGCTATAACAGTCAGGAATGTAAAAAGTACCATATCTGTGTGATACCTCACCTGATGTTTCTCAAAGTTAAGGCACTTTAACATTGTTTTAGTTGTTTTCAGGCTAATTAATACTTAATATCTCTTGCATGTGAACTTAAAGGACCTTAAAGGCTTGAACCTTATTTATTGCTGCTTGCAGCTGTATTTATTATTATTATTATTATTATTCTGCCCTAATACTGATCATGCAGACCGGGCCGTAAGGCCTTGAGACTTGAAACTTTGGGGAACGATAGTACTCCTCCAGTCTACAATGGCACACCGGTTGACCTCACGGTGGCGCCACAGTGATCAAAACAAAGAAAATTAATATTTTGGGAAATAACTCTTGGGCCGTAAGGGCTAGAGACAAAATTAGTTTTTCCAGTGATTCCTTGCGCAGTGCTGAAGAGTTTTTTTTCTCCTTGTCAAATTTTTGCTCTGCCCCTTAGCCACCATTGATGAATGAACTTTTAGCAGCTATTTGAACAAGTCCTAGCCCATTTGCCTGATCGGAACCCATCCAGTGCAGAAATATTCAGCAGAGTCCCAATATGAAAAGTTATCAAAGGAATTTAGAAATTTTGATTTATCGTCAAATGTTACGCCAAAACGTACGTAATGGGCGTAGCCACTTTTACTAAAATAGTTATAACTTTTGAACAGATTGACATCTGTCATTTTGCTTCAAAAGATATGGATTCAACCACTGAGTCGTATGGATTAATTTTATGCTGCCTTTATGTGCTTTTTACAGCTTCAAAATTTTGGTACCCAATTTTCAACAAATTTAGTTTAAGCAGGATCTATTCTGTCAATTTGTGTTATTTGGCATCCACTGGATAATTTCTGTCAATTCTGATTAATTTGGTTATTTCTTCACATGTACTTGGACCCCGATGATTGCTGCTTGCGGCTATATTTATTATTATTATTTTTCTGCCCTAAAACTGATCATGCAGACCAAACCGTAAGGCCTAGAGACTTGAAACTTTGGGGAAAGGTAGTACTCCTCCGGTCTACAATGGCACAAATTCTTGCCCTGATCAACCTCATGGTGACACTACAGTGATCAAAACAAAGAAAATTAACTTTTTGGGAAATAACTCTTGAACCATAAGTACTAGAAACAAAATTATTTTTTCGGCCACTAGGCAGCATTTTTACTCAACGTTTTTTAATGGATGTTTTCAAAAATGTTTCACCAGGGAAATTATTTATCAAATATTGAAATGTAAAATGTTATATAATGTTCATTTTGTATATTACTGTATTATAGATTGTGTATATTACCTTTTAAATCTACATTGATCTTGCCATGAAAATAGCTAATGATGCTGACATGGCAAAAAAAAAAAAAATAATAATAACATGGCCTCTATCGACCAATCAGCTTTCAGCAGCTTTTATGTAGGGTTAAATAAGGCTGATCTGAACTAAATTTGGCAGGCCTATTTGTCTCTTGGCCCAAGAGGTCTGTGCAAATTTTGAAAAAAATTGGCCACCGGGAGGCACTATCGCATTTTACATGTGTGTTAATCATTGTATATACTGCTGTGTTTCACAAAGAAACACATTATTCATACCATATTGTAGATCTCCTCATTCTGAAAAACTTTACCTTAAGGACCATTGGTGTGAAACAAAATGTTCAATAAATACTTGAGGTTATTTTAAAAGATAACTTTTTCAAACTAGTTCTAGGCCATTCGCCCGATTGGAATCAAACCAGTGCAGAAAGATTCTCTGGAGTCCCAAAATGAAAAGTTATCAAATAATTTTGAAATTTTGATTTATCGTCAAACGGTACACCAAAACGTTCGTAATGGGCATGGCCACTTTTACAAAAATGGTTAAAACTTGAACAGAATCAGATATAGTCACCAAATTTGGTACACATATGTATGGAGTCATTCTAAGGACACACAAAAACAATTGTGCATCTCCACCTCTTGGTGGCACTATAAAAGTAAAAAACATTAAAATGGATCTAACTATGGAACAGCTGGGCCGATTGACTTGAAATTTTGCATGCAGTGTCTGTGTCTAAGGTGCCATCAAGGTATTTAAGGACAGTCACCTACCTAGAAAAACATGGCCGCAGCTATTTGATCTAATCCTAGTCCGTTCACCCGATTTGTTTGGAGTCCCATTATTAATAATTATCAAAAAAAGGTTTAAACTTCGATTCAATTTCGCAAAGCTACACCAAAACATAAGCTGTGCCATTGCTACTTAAACAGTTATAACTCTTGAATCGAATGAGATATTTTCACAAAATTTGAGACACTTATGTATGGGGTCATTCGGAGGACACATGAAATTGCATACCTTTGCCTCTTGGTGGCGCTATAACAGTCAGGAATGTAAACAAATAACATATCTGTGCGATACCTCACCTGATTCCCTGATGAAAAAGGCATGTAGAAAAATAAACGTAGGCTACTATAGTTAAACGATTTAGAATTTTTCAACATTCTGACCTCCAAGCACAGTTGGCAAACAAAACTATTACAGTTCTCACTGGTTTATATTGCTTAATAGGATAATAGTAGCAAAGTTAAAGCGGAGCTCGCCTCTGAATGACCAACCTTCGCATAGCGCCATGTGACTCTAACTATCCTTTATTAAAATATGCATCAACAGTTCTACTAAGAGATCAACACTGCCGAGTGTTTAAGCATTATAAGCGTTTCCCCACAAATAACAACAAAGCTGTGAACTGCTGAGCATGACTTTTTATAAAGCCATACAAAAAAAGACAACAATACTAGCCTAAAAAATTATTAGGAATTTCAATAACGTCCATATTTCATTGTAATGTGTGTCATCGCTCACTTTTATTCCTGATTCATCTGGCCCCTTTTCTTGTTGAATGAGATTGTCGAACTAGAGGACTTGCCGCCGCCTCCTCTCGTTCAGCCAGTCAGCTGATCCTTGTTCATGAACAAGATGACCGATTCATAGTGGTGGGTCACGATTCTTGAAGCAAACGATTTTAAAATCATCTCTGTGATGAAAAATCTTTTTTAATTTAATTAAAAAATACCTGTTTAGCTTAATGTTAATACAATGATCTATAGATACTGTAAATATAGGAAGCTAAGCTATATTTGTGCAGAGGTCAATGCGAACAGGTTTTCTCTCCAAGAAGTTATGTCTCTTTAATTCTTTATGTTCAGACCTTTAATCCACCACTGTTGCAGCCGTCAAAGCACCACTTGTTATTAACTGTTGGATGTCATATCCTCTGCTTTGGGTAATGTTCCTGTTACTATGCATAATCCACAGGTTTATGTGTGAAGTTTTGTGAAGAGATTCTGTCTGACACTGCTTTACTAAATAGTTTAGCTGTACAAAGGCTTAAGGCCAAAGTATAGTTGGTGCATACCAACTATGCTGATTGCTCCACGCACAGTATGTGTGATGTAAATTTTGTCATAATATTGCCTGACCGCGCGCCGGCCAGATTTTCCCAAGTAGTTATAGCTGCAGACCGGAAATCTCCAAATCGGGGCAGAATCTCCTAAATAGGGTGTGGTTTTCCAGAAAGGGGCGGGGTTACTCCAAAAGGGAGCGACACCTCCACAGATTGTTAGGGAAAGGGTTAGGTAAGGGGCTCCCTATCTTTGCTGGTCAAGTCAAGTCATTTTTATTTGTATAGCGCCTTTCATAACACACATCGTTTCAAAGCAGCTTTACAGACAATCATGCATTAAAAGAAAATGAAACCATAATATCTATAAAGTCATCAGTGTGTAGTTTGATTAAATACGATTATGAAGTGTGTATAAAAATAAGTAATTAATAATTGTATTTAGAAACCCAGTGAGCAAGCCGAAGGCGACTGTGGCAAGGGACACAAAACTCCATAAGATGTTGGTTAATGGAGGAAAATGGTGGTGAAGAATAAATTAGGTGTATGCCTGGCTAAATAGATGAGTCTTTAGTCTAGACTTAAACTCAGTGAGTGTGTCTGCGTCCCAAACAGTGTTAGGGAGACTATTCCATAGTTTAGGAGTGAAATAGGAAAAGGATTTACCTCCTTTTGTGGATTTTGCTGGTGATTTAGAGCTCTGTCTGCAGCTATAACCTTCTAGGTTTTCTTGTCTTTTTCATTGTCTGTGCACATCATCGCCGCATGCACCAGCAATTGACTCTACTAAAATAGAGTCAGTTGCATTTGTATTCGCTCACGGTCAGAAGAATATACTCACAAAGGCAACGCAATCAACCAGGCACGAGGTGATCCGGAACACGCAAAAACTAAGTATACCTGGGCCTTTATGAAACTGCTGGATGCCGTGAACTACATGTTGTTCCTCCACAATATTTACTGTATAATAAAAGATGTGCACTTCTGAATGCAGAGCTAATTGCCTTGTGACTTCAAGTGCTCCAGTTACTTGAAGCGCATCACCTGTGTCCAAGAGGCGCAAAAGCGCATTGAGGCGCGTCACTCAGCATCTGGGATGTACATAAGCAGTTTTGAGCCGCTCTGTATTGAAGCTTTTCGTGTTTCTTACTTTTCTTTCTTTAATAGTTTTGTGGGATAAGAAGTAACAGTGCTGTGAAAAAGTATTTGCCCCCTTCCTGATTTCTTCTATTTTTGTGTATTTTTCATACAAATTGTTTTAGATCTTCAAACGAGATATAACAAAACATAGGCAACCTGAGTAAACACAAAATACAGTTTTCAAATATATATATATATATATATATATATATATATATATATATATATATATAATTTTTTTTTCTTTTTTTTTTTATTGAAGCAAAAAAATTATCCAACACCTATATCCCCCATGTGAAAAATTAACTGCCCCCTTAGGGTGTTTTCACACTTGGTCCGTTTCAGGGGTCTGAGCACGGTTTGTGGAATTTTTGGCCCATATGTGGACACGCCAAATGATCTCATACCCGTTAAAAGCGAACCGAGCCGAGACCATCTTGAGAGGTGGTCTGAGTACAGTTTGCTTGCAGCCTTTGGTTCGGTTCACTAATAACTTGCATTGTGAACAAAAAGCGCTTTGGGCTCACTTGATTTTCCCAGTTGCGTAACGCCAAACATGTTTGGCCCTGACAGGTTCCAGTACTCAGGAAATGGCAACGCTAGCACGGGAGAGACGCGACGCGTCGCTTGCTTTGTTTCTATAGATATGACAGAGGGAGAAGCATATAAAACTATTGTAAACTGCACACGAAACGAACTCAAAGGACTTTCTTTAGTGTTCTGTACAAATGAAGATTCAAGAGTTTAACCGGACGCCTTGAAACCACATGAAAGTTAAGAAATTACGATATTTATTGTATTCTATGAATGGAAGTAACCCGAGGCTGTCAGTAGATTAAACGTAAATTGTGATTAATTTTATTGTTTGTCGTTAATAAGACTAATGTACCATGATTGAATGTTAAATTTTGCCTTTAAATCCAGTATTTTTTTAATATAAAAAGTAGTACTGTCAGTGTTACCGCTTTAACACATGCGATTAATTTAAAATGTTTAATGCGTAAATTTTTCTTAATCGCGATTAAGGCATGTACAGATTTGACATTAGATTCTGACATATTATTCAGCTCCGTGTGAGTTGTAAACACCGTTAGAGGGCGGGGCCATTACTCTCACATACACACCAAAAACAAACACACAACAGTGAGTCCGTGCCGATGATCAAGTGCTGGAGAAAGAACCTCTTCTAAAACTAATGCTGAAGGGACTTTGTGGGACTTCACTGAAGTCTTTCACGCGTCTTTTGTAAGTCAGCATTTTACCAAATAAGCATGTAAATTCTTACAAGTCTGCTGTGCTGCTAGTTTTTCTCCCTGTTGACACTCAAATTTCACATAATTTCAACTTTTTACCCATTGCCGCTGAGCTTTAGAAGTGTCAGCTTATGATCACCAGACAGTTCAGATGAATTATCTTTATAATGGAAGTGCTACCGCTAAAAGCAGAACAAGACGTGCTTTTCATATGGAGTTCAACGCTGCGCTTGATGCCCTGACATGAATCATGTGCATTCCATTTCTAAAGAGAAAAAACAGACTGCCGACTGATTAATATTATATGAAAGTTTAAAGCGCATTGCAGTGAGTACTAGTTCTTTCAATCAGTCAACATCCCACTTAGACTTTGGGAAAAGTTTAATGTTACTCGAATTGGAGCTATTTTAGTGAATTTCTGTCTTTATACTGTGGAGTTTGGAAAATGTTAATAAAGCATTTTTGTTACATACTGTATTGTTTTGTTCTGTTGTGTTGTTCTTTATAAAGTACAAATAAATGCATTATGACAGGAAATAAGTATATATAGAGTAAAATTTTACTACTTTTAAAATCTGAGATTAATTGCGATTAACTGTGGAAAAATTATGAGATTAATTGTGGTTACAAATTTTAATCTACTGACAGCCCTAATAAAAATACAACGCATTCAGTTCTGTTGCATTTCTTTTCTCTTTTAATGAATAAAAAATATGTAATAATACAGAATTACTTAACATTGATGCCAAAGATCAATAAATGAATTTTATTGTATATAGACACCTGTTTTTATGCAGCTTATTCATTTTGAGATCATTAAACATGTTTATATTATCTTATAAGTTAATATGTTGAGCTTTTTGTACTCTTAACATTAAATATAGCCCTAATAATAATGATTATAATAAATACTATATTTTTTGAAGTAGGTTCAGTCCCACAAATGACACAGAGTGTGAATGCAACTGCATTCAAAAAGTGGACAAAAAAGAGATCTGAGCCCACTTACAAGGTCTCAGACAGTGTGAACGCAAAGAGAACTGGATCCTTTTTCACTCAGTCCACTTTTTGGTCACTTAAAGAGGTCTGAGTTTGGTTCTTTTAAAGAGGACTGTAGTGTGAAAACAACCTTAAACTTAATAGCTGGTTGTGCCACCTTTAGCTGGAACAACTGCAACCAAATGCTTCCAGTAACTGGAGATCAATGTTTCACAACACTGTGGTGGAATTTTGGCCCACTTTTCTTTGCAGAACTGTTTAGTTCAGCCACATTGGAGGGTTTTCAAGTATTAACTGCCCATTTAAGGTCAATCGGGTTCAAGTCAGGACTTTGACTAGGCCACTCCAAAACTTAAATTTAGCTTATTTTGAGACATTCAGAGGTGGACTTACTCCTATGCTTTGGATCATTGTCTTGCTGCATAATCCAGTTGCACTTGAGTTTCAGCTCACAGACTGATGACCGGACGTTCTCCTTTAGGATTTTCTGGTAGAGAGCAGAATTCATGTTTCCCTTAATTATTGCAAGTCACCCTGGCCCTGAAGCAGCAAAGCATCCTCACACCATCACACTACCATCACCATGCTTGAGCATAGGTATGATGTTCTTTTTGTGGAATTCTGTGTTTGATTTACTCCAGATGTTACAGGACTCCTGTCTTCCAAACAGTTCCACTTTCGACTCATCAGTCCACAAAATATTCTCCCAAAAATTTTAGGATCATCAAGGTGTGTTTTGGCAAAATTCAGAGGAGCCTTGATGTTCTTGTGGGTTAGCAGTGGTTTTCGCCTCACTACTCTTCCATGGATGGCATTTTTGGCCAGTGTCTTTCTGTTAATGGAGTCATGAACAATGACCTTTATTGATGTGAGAGAGGCCTGTAGTTCCTTGGATGTTGTCCTTGGCTTTTTTTGTGACTTCCTGGATGAGTCGTCACTGTGCTCTTGGAGGAATTTTGGAAGGTCGGTCACTTCTGGGAAGGTTCACTACTGTGCCAAGTTTTCTCCATTTGGAGATAATGGCTCCCACTGTGGTTCTTTGGAGTCCCAGAGCCTTTGAAATAGCTTTGTAACCCTTCCTAGACTGATGTATTTCAGTCACCTTTTTCCTCATAATTTCTGGAATTTCTTTCAACTTTGGCATAGTGTGTTACTGGGTGAGAACTTTTAGCAGAATTCATGCTGCTGAAAAAGTTATATTTAGGTGTTTATTGATTGAACAGGGCTGGGAATAATCTGGCCTGGGTGTGCTTAGTCCATCTGAACCCCATTATGAATGCAGTTTCCTAGATTTGGGGATTTAGTAACTAAGGGGCAAATACTTTTTCACACAGGCCCAGTTGATATTGGATATCTTTTTTGCTTCAGTAAATAACATTATCTTTTAAAAACTGGATTTTGTGTTTACTCAGATTGCCTTTGTTTTATGTTAGATTTTGTTAGAACAACTTAGTATGAGATATACACAAAAACAGAAGAAATCAGTATGGGGGCAAATACTTTTTCACAGCACTGTATAGTTATTTAGCCTCTTTTATTGTTGAATATCTGTTAGTTACCTTGTTAAATGGCTGTGCTTATCATCCATATATCCCTATGAAACACTGATTGGGTAACAGACATAATGGAGCCTTATTCATGGGTTCCTTAACACTCATTAGACAACTAATAGCTCAGACAATGCACCGAATGGTCAGTTAGTAGTTATAAATTGGTAGTTTTGCACATCCCTACCTTTTACCTGCAAATTCTGTTTTATAGGGTGAAACAAGTGTCATTTCAGACACAACTGTTCTTCAATACACATTTCTTTCTGAGAAAAAGGAGTTAACTCAGCTTAATATATCAAAACATCAAATCACAATACTTACAAAATCAGAATTCTTAAAAAAAAATCGCAATACATATAAATCAACAAGTAAATATTTGGCAATTCTGTGGTAATTCCCAGCCTTACCGATTCATAAATTTAGTTCACGAAGTGACACGAGTGTGTCAGTACATTCAGTTTGTTCACAAACGAGATGTCTCGTTCAGACTGAAATGACCGAATGGTTCAGTGAAGAGGTGTATTGTTCCCTGGGTCAAACCAGTGAAATGCTCCTTCACAGCCCACACTCTAAAGCTATTGGCTTGCGCTACAGTCAGTCTTTTAAAGCAGGACAATGCAGCACAAATGGAATTTGCATGTCTACAATGTACGAAGACACTTTAAAATTAGAGTTTAAAACCTTAATCGTTTTTGCCTAAATATCATACACTGTGCACAAAGGACAACATTTCCATTTGTAGTTCATGTAATTTTAACTGTATGGTCTTCAGACATTTTTACAAATTCATATATTGGGATTATGTTTTGTGCATACCTATATACTTGTCTTCGCATATCGATAAACTTATGCATTTCTCCCCTTTCCTTATCGAACGCAATTACTCAAATGCTACACTGAACAAACGACATGCCCCCTCTAGTTCAGTCAGTCAGCAGATCCTCGTTCACGAACGAGATGACTTGAGTGATTCATTCATTTTGTTTGTGAACGAGTTTACCAGTGCACTCAGTTTGTTTAAGAATGCAACGTCTCATCTCGTTCAGACTCAAATGACCCACTTGATTATTCAGTTCGTTCAGCTGGTGTAACCATTGATATGCTCCTTCACAGCCTGCATTCAAATACTATTGGCTCATGATATAGTCAGTCGTTAAAGTCAAGAAAAACCACCAAAGCAGTCTCACGCTTCAAACTACAGCTCATTGGCTTCAAAAGGTAGAGACTTCAATAAACGATAAATATGAGTCAGTGTATGGAGGTGAACAAGAACGTTTTCACGAACGAAATAATGCAGATCAGTTTGAGCAGGCTGCAGTGGAGTGTCGCGCAACTAAGCATGACTGCTTTGCGTTGCTTGCGCTGTGCGGTTGAGCAGATGACATACAGTGTCTTTTAATATTAGTTGCTTTTTGCTTTCAGAACAATAGCCTACTTGGTGTTAATAAATGATTACCAGTGAGATTATCAACCTGGCATACATGGTCCACACACACAAGATGGTCACTCTCAAATCAACAAAATTCAAGCACTCAGTATTTTTTTACCTCACTAATGTTTTACTCCTAAAGAAATTATCAGTAATTTTGATGTTAAACAGATGTTAACTGTTCTAATTGACCACTCACATGAGATGAAGAATCATATCAGTAACCTTATACAAGCTGTTTTATTCTGCATGGAGAGGGTTTATCTGTCAGCAGTAAATAAATGATTGTAGTTTGGAGCTGTGTGTTTTGACCAGAATTCCTCTTCACTCTCTCCACAGGCCCATTGTCACTATGTGGTGGTGAAGTTGTTTGCTTCTAAACTGAGTGAGATCGGGGATACGTCCATCCACTCTGTGCTCAACACTTTGGCTCTGCTTTATGCCCTTCACGGAGTTCAACAGAACTCTGGAGACTTCTTGCAGGTTACACCATATAAGACACATTCAGTTTAAAAATGTTGCTTAAAACAAAATATTCTTGGAAGAGAATAAACAGGTAATAATTAGACTACTGGCTGCATTTAATAGGATGTAGTTTGTTCACACAAAAATTTAAGTTGTGTCATTATTTATTCACCCTCACCTCCCAAATATGTATGACTTTTTCTTCTGTGGAAAACAAGTCTTCACATGTCTTAAAATCCATAAAATCAGTATGAATAGTGACTCTGGGCTGTCAAGCTCCATGAATGACAAAAACACCATGAAACCACAGTAAAAGTAGTAGATACGACACTATTTTCCAAGTCTTCTGAAGCCATACTTGACTTCATGAAGCTTTGTGTGATGAACAGACTGAAAATGTTGTTATTCACTCTCAAATCAAATCATCTAATTAACTCCTGTATACAGTGCACAATTCAAAGATTTATTTAGTTAGTTAGTTAGTTATTGGTCTCTGTGGAGAAATTTACCATGGACATTAAGGTTGCTATTACATACAAAAACAGGATAACATACTCGACATATATTCAGATCTCTTGCTGTTACTTATAAACACACAATAACATAAACAACATATACCACCAACATCCTTACAACACAAAACAGCCTACAATACCATAATCAACATATACCCTCAGAACCTCAATCCTTGCAGTACTTCTACCATTCTTTATTCAACTGGCTAGTTGCATAAGACCCCATGTTTGATTTCTGGTTTAGTGAGTGTGCACATAGCCTCTTCTGGTTTTGTTGGGCACAGGCCAAGAGACAGCTGAAAATGGCATTTTATATGAGATGTTTATCATCACAAAGAAGACACATGAGGCCAGTCTCATAAACAGTGTGTTTATTTAAGGCTTTTGTCATCCATAGCCACGCCGTACATTCTGTAACAGTTGAACCACATTTGAAACAGTGGTGAACCCTTCAGCCCACAGTCTCTCCCGTGTGCACACCCACATACACAAAACATTCAGGAACAACTCTTAATGAAGGACATTACAACCCAGTCAAATGCATAACACAACAAATGTCTCTTAACAGTTAGAATAAAACGATAAACAACATTTCAACATGTTACAGTAAGAATGCAGCTACATCGAATAATAACCATAGAAATAAACATCAGAAACAACAGTAGCTTATCTAGTTTCTGTGAACATGAATAAATAATGCTAGGCTTGGATACAGATTCAGTAAGATATTCAATTTTAAGTTGGATGTACAACTGCAGGGTAAATAATGTCATAGAAATCCTCTGCTGGACAACCAACAAGTTTTATAAAGTTGCAATGTCTGTTAACGCCTTACTTATGACTACACATATGCAACTTTAGTTACTTTTTGACAACACTTTACAATAAAGTTCAATTCGTAAACATTAGTTAATGCATTTTAATGCATGAACTATCAATAAATATATTTTTACAGCATTAATCTAAGTTAATGTTTTATTGAAATATACTATTGTTCATTGTTAATTACTGTTCGTTCATAGTGTATTGCCTCATGTTAATGTATCCAATTTGAAATGTTAAAAATGTATTGTAAATGTATATGAACATTAATCAAGAATAATAAATGCTGTAAAAGTATTATTCATTATTATTTATATTGCATGCTGTATATAGAACTTATTGTAAACCCACAATTTTAACATTATTTACTTCATACCATTGGTCAGCTCCTTGCTTCTGGCAGAGGCATGCAACAATTTAAGAAGGATGTTATCGGGGGTCTGGGTAGCTCAGTGAGTATTGACGCTGGCTACCACACCTGGAGTCGCGAGTTCAAATCCAGGGTGTGCTGAGTGACTCCAGCCAGGTCTCTTAAGCAACCAAATTGGCCCGGTTGCTAGGGAGGGTAGAGTCACATGGGGTAACCTCTTTGTGGTCGCGATTAGTGGTTTCGTGGTAAGTTGTGCGTAGATCGCGGAGAGTAGCATGAGCCTCCACATGTGGAGTCTCCATGGTGTCATGCACAACGAGCCACGTGATAAGATAAGCGGATTGACTGTCTTAGAAGCAGAGGCAACTGAGACTTGTCCTCCGCCACCCGGATTGAGGTGAGTAACCGCGCCACCACAAGGACCTACTAAGTAGTGGGAATTGGGCATTCCAAATTGGGAGAAATTTTAAATGGGAGAAGCTTCTTGCTGATTGACCACTTTCCTCTCTTTCTTTACTTGTAAACACGCTCATGCTGGTTTTAGTCAAGTCTCTTCTCACAGCAACAATAAAGCCCTGATCGCACCTTGTGATGTTATTCAGTATGCACATACTCATATGGCGAAAGCTCACAGGCTCCATCTTGTGCACCTAGCCACAACAGCTTTGTCGATAATGGCACCATGGGTAACTTGTATCTGCTTGTCTTACACTGTGGTAACTGATACCTTCTTCCTAGATTCATTAGGTCATACTCTTTGTGCAAGACATGATCTAGATCAGACACAATTTTCTTACCCTGTCAAAACTTTGACAAACATATCCTGCAAAGAGGTAGGGAGCGATGTGCCTATAACCTTCTCTACTCTTTTTATTAATCATGCAAATATGGCAACACATCAATAACATCAAACCTCAAACGTCATGACATAAGAACCAATGAGGTTTAATGTTATTGATGTGCCGCCATATTTGATTTGGGTGCTATATACATGAGGTGATCAGTGATTTGATTTGAGAGTGAATAACGACTTAGATTTCGGTCTGTTCGTAAACACGTCTAAATTCTCATTAAAGTTGCCTATCTAGGAGTAACCTTAGAGCTCCATTCTAGAATCTTTGCTGTGAAGTCACTTCTGTCTCATTTACATCATTGTGAAATATTACATCACTCTGAAATCAATAGAAATCTATTTCACCACCTGCTAAAAACTTGCATGATGTTAGTAACCATGAGCAGGGCCCTAACTCATGATTTACAGGGGTGCCTCTGCCCCACAGATATGCAGTTCAGCATTGGACATGGAGGCGGCTGTTTCTATACCAGCACTTTGCAATGCTTGATAAATACAGGCTGCTTGTTTAGCATATGTGTTCTAGGAACAGCTGTTCCTGATTCTGTTTTTCTTCTTTGTTAGGCTGGTCTACTAAGTGTTCCCCAGCTGGCTCAGATCTCTCAGAGGCTGAAGGGTCTTCTCTCAGAATTAAGGCCCAATGCAGTGTCTCTGGTTGATGCCTTTGACTACCGTGATGAGATGCTGAATTCTGCTCTGGGGCGATATGATGGCAACGTCTATGAGCACATGTTTGAATGGGCCAAGAGATCTCCTCTCAACCATACAGAGGTGAGGAGTCAGCTAGGTCAGGATATGTGTTAAGTCTTACTTTAGAAGTAAATCTAATATCTGTTATTTTCCTGTGTATGTGTAATAATTTGCAAATTGTGTTTTGTCAGTTAAAACACACTGTAATATGTACTAATAGATGGTACGTAGGTCTTCTTGGTTCACACTTTGGCAAGGAATTTTAATAAACCTTACTTATATTTATCTCTTCAAGGTGCATGAGTCCTACCACAAGTACTTGAAGCCCCTACAGTCCAAATTGTAAGCAGTCAGTGCATTTATGGCTGAAAGCAAAGTGCTGGTTCAAGAAAACTAAAACTGTTAACCCTATCTGGAGATCAGCTTATCTCTCAACATGTGGGTTTCCTGGGCTTCTAGAAGAGTCCCCATGAAGAGATGCTGCTGTCAGAGAAGAGATTGTTTTTTTTCTTCAATATATTTGTGATGATTTCAGTCTGCAATTTAATTATTTAGACCAGTATGTCATGATTGCCTTTTCTAGGCACTTAAAATTAATGATAATTTAATGTGTATCCACTTTCAATACTTTATGTAATTGTATAGATTCCTACCTGCTCGCAAAATATTAGCTCAGTTTGCGTTTGTCTCTCCAAAGGATGATGTTAAAATAAATATACCCCTGATGCTTTACAATCAAACAAGTTGAATTAGAGGGGTATATGCTAAAATCCTCACTCACTAAACGTGAATTTAAAAGCACTGTGTGGATAACCTGAGACTTTAAAATGATTATTGACTGAAGAATGAACAATTTGAGGGTCAGACATACACAGCCTCTAAAATTATGCCTTAACCACACCCTCAAACAGTAATATTTTAATTTTAGCCTTTTTCACTCTGACTATGAACCAAGTATTAGTACAGTTAGTACACTGATTTACACTTAGGTGTATTCTGATCTCTGACTTTTCTTATTTCAACTTTACATTAATAAAAGTAAATTTACCTTTAGAGTGCTGTTTAAATAGCCAAGTACCTTTAAAATATGCTTGTTGGTATTGTAAATTTTAGTTTCTAATTGAACTTAAATAAAAACTCATTTAAATTTGTGTAAATAATTGTTTTATTTTTCAGTTCAATTCAAATGTTTTGCCATTTGGCAAAAGGATTTGCAAATTTTACAAAGAATAAAACTTAAACAGATGAGACAAATAATAAAATGAGTACATAAAAAAAACATGATATACAAACTTGTAATGTAGAATTATATGTGCTGTAAGTGCTTTAATTTTATTTTAATTTATACAACAACATAACAAAATATAGAGTGGAAATGGAGACCTAATTTGTGACCTTAAATAGATAATATTGCTTAATATTTCTATAATTATTTGCCAGCTGAATGGGGTTTAGTCTCATGGATGCATAAAGTTGATGTGATTTTGAATATTTCAGTCTGAGGAGGAGGTTGATGATGATTTTTTTTTTCTGAAAATACAGCTGATTAACCCACAGGAATAGGTCAGGGAAATAAGAGTAAAGCAGAGTTACGGTGCAAGTAGGAGAAATGTTATCTTCTCTTCTGTTTGCGACATTGACTGCAACCACGGTGGTGTTTGTAGGAAGCTTCTCTTCCCTGGGGAATCCAAAATCTTTTATGCAGCTCAGCAATAATACTGCTTGGGCGGAAGCATCAACGGTCATAGTCCTGGAAGATCTGTTTCTAGATGGCAAGATGACAGTCGAGCACCACTTTATTGAGGTGGTCACATCTACAGTCACCCCTCACATGTATTGACTGGGCTTCTGTGTCTAATTCAGGTGCAAGGGTAAGAAGTCTGCCGGCTGGGTTTGCCTGCCAATATAAGTGTTAACTCTACAGATAAATTCTCTCTGTGTATTTGTGTAAAGAAAGCAAAGTCTACATTTCTGTAATCATCTGCTATTGGGTTGTCTGAAGCAGAGGGGTAGGCCTCTGAGGTCATGGTATATTTTTCTGCAAAGCCTGAACTGGGTATGAATGCTGGGTATGAAATGCCAAGCTCCATCTGGTAAAATGAATTTGGGCGAGTAACTCAAGACAGACATTTTAAACTTATTATTGACAAGTTTCCTGGGTTGATCTACCTTTGATGGAAGTTGGCCATTTGGCAGCATTGCTAGGCTCTGTCCCATCCTCCGTTCCAAAGATGGCGAGATCCTTGTTCATGCCTTCATCACCTCACGCCCTAATTACTGTAAAGCTCTCTTCCCGGTCTCCCAAAGAAATTACTCCACAAACTCCAATATTTTCAAATCTCTGCAGCCAGGATCCTCACATATTCCAAAACGTTTTCTCACATTACCCCTATTCTCCATACCCTTCACTGGCTACCTGTCTCTTATCTAATACAATATTAAATTCTCATCACCTTCAAAGCTCTTCATGGTCTTTCTCCCCAGTACATCACTGACTTCCATCGTTACTCCCCGGTTCACACACTCAGGTCGCCTGGCTCTGGTTCACTGGTTACTCCCCATTTTAAACTGACATCACTTGGTGGCAAGGCATTTAGAGTCCCCAAATTATGGAACCCTCTACCACAATCCCTCCGTGACTTCTCCACCATCTCTGACTTCACCTTTTCATAACCTGTCTTTCTGATCTGTAACTTAATTTATCTTTGTTCTCACCTGTATCTTAATTTATTTTGTTTGTTTTCTTTTTTAATTGTAAAGAGACCTTGACTTGGCAAAAGGCGTTATATAAAATAAACATGATAATTATAAACTTTGGAGGCTCTGCTTTCTTTAATAGAGGGTCACATCCAAGCAGAGCAGTTTTAATAAAGAAGTTTCCAATAAAACTACAGTATGCACAAAACATCTGGAATGGTACTTATATTAAATCAAAGCCAGTGGAACAAATTAGTTTAGGGTGATTGGTTATTTTTGTGGAAACTGATACAGTCTAAAGGTAACTGTGAACTGGACACGGCCTGTACATTAAATTAATAAAAATCATGTGGCTTTATTTAACAGCCAACTACCATTGAAAGTATGTAGAAGTTCAGAATTCACAGATTCTTATGGAAAACAATAGCTATGTTCCAAAACATAGGGAATGCCTTGCTGTCTACTGCCTACCACCTAGGCAGCAGCCTCCTAAAGCAGCTAACTGACTCATAATTGACTGATCTGAAAGCAACTCCGCAAGCTATACAAATAGCAGTCCGCACATAGAGTGCACAAGTGACTCGACTCACAATTGATTCCAAGTCTGATAGTAGCACATTTTTTTTAAATTAACAATGTGATACTCTTACAAACAAAAAATACACATACTGGGTCAAATAATCATTGTTATAATTAGACTGAGTAAAAAATGTTATCAGTACTTTTTACTTTTTCGATATCATCATATTTACAATCAGGGTTAGGGTTTAGCCCCCTTTATCACTGAGCTTGTTGCAAAGCCTTCTGCGAAGGATACTGTACATGCCAAATTGAGGCATTTTAGATAGGCTGTACCTTTTGCAACAAACTTTGCATCATGAGTTCGCCTTAAAATGCAGCTCACTAGGTTTTGGAACAGAGAAGTGTTGCGGTGATGACTGAAGAGATGGGCACACCTCTAGACTACGGGTTTTTAAACCTCTTGATGCCAAGGACCCCTAAATATGATGATCACCTTGCGAGGGACCCCCTCCCTAAAATATAAAGGCAGCTATTTATTTTCTTGAATAAAGACCCATTTTTACTGTGCAAGAAAAACAAGTGACAGACATGTTGTTTGCAAAATTAAATAATTAACAAGAATATTGTCATTGTACTAAAGCCAAAATATATCAAGTATATTGAAAATATTTACTTTGTATTGTAAGTTGACTGTGTATCTTTTTTCTAAACATAGCCTATAAGAGAAATGCTACATGTATAAAAAGGGAAATCTTTTAAAGTAAACTCATTAATTTATATAGTGTTTTTTCACAAAAACATTTGTTCCAAAACAGCTTTACAGGAAATATTACCATTCAACCCATGCTAGCAAAACTCAGGTGAGATTGATGAGAAGAAACTAACTCAAATAATTTCATAATTACCAGCCTTTAGAAAGCAGAATTAAATAGTAATAATGTCAAATTCGATATAGTATGTTTAAGCTGAAGTCATTAGTGCATCAATAGCGCCACCAAGCGGAATTGGAAAAATAAACTTTGTTTTCTGAATACCCAACCCCGAAAGATATAGTCCCGCCACCAACTCACGCCATTGGTTATTAGGATGGGTGTAAGTGGGTCGCTTTAAAGAAACAGGATTTTTTTTTAAAGCACCAGGGAGAAAGAATGCTTACAGTTTTCAAGAAAATGGTTTTCTTGGTTTTCTAAGAATGGCTTACTTATAGTCATGATAATGGCAAAGTTTAAGGTCGGGGGCTCTGATGTGGCATTGAATTCATACACGTAACCAAAAGTCTAGGCTAGGCTATAGCAAGGTTTTATGTGTAGGCCATGTAGAATCGCAAGGTATTTATTCTTTGAGGGATTCTGAGAGATCTTAAAAATGATTAGAAATGTAGTTACTTTAGGCTACACAGGTTATGTATTCCACAAAGACCAATATGTTCTCTACTGTTCTATGAAATTTTACCAGTGCAACAGTCGAAAAACCAACATTATGTCTTGCCAGAGTCCGCTGTCTCAAAAGCCTATTTTAATGGATTGTGCTGGTTTTTATTCATTGCGGAAATTATTTTATTCACAAACGAACAATTTTACCATTGCCTTTCTCTTTAGTTTTGAAGAAACTACCATATTGAACATATTTATCCATCCATTCATTCACGTTAATATCTTCTAAAATATCTAAAAGTACCAGACAGTCTGTAAGGTGACACATCAACGGGTTGTATTTGATGAGCAGGGAACTCTCCCAGTTTCCCACCCGACGGCATGTAGGAAAGCGCAGCAGGAAGACAGAAATGAACCCGGGCTTCCTCATATCGCTCTTTCTCTTTTCAAAAACACCATTTAAGTAACAACTTACAACACGCATCACTTTACAGCGTTTAGTTACTTTTCTAAAGGTGAACTTCTCTCAAGTTAGTCCCGAAAGATCCGGATGTCTCCTGTTTTCTCAAAAAGGAGTGAATGAAAGAAAAGCGAAACTCGTGGAGTGTTGGAACCCATGGCACAGACTATTGTCTAAGGTCAATGGAGAGCTTTTGGTGGACGTGCACACATTGACCTGTAAGGTGAGACAATAGTAACTGAACTTGTTACCGGGTTTGAATGAGAAACCGTGTCCATATTTTAAATATGTGAATTTCATCAGTGCATGTGATATGCTTACTGGATAATACACACGTTCGAGGGCACACGCACCCGAAAAATACACATTTATTGTATAAATCAGACTAGCTACTTGCACGAGTCGAATACAGATATTTAAATCACCTCAGACAGTAAGAATGTGTGTGTGTGTGTGTGTGTGTGTGTATATATATATATATATATATATATATATATATATATATATATATATATAAAAATTTAAAGATAAAACACCAAGTATAGTCTAAAGATAAACGAGCAGTAGGCGGAACAGTGGCTCTGTAGTCCTACCACAGTTATCTGATAGCTAATTTTTGTAAAAGGCCAAAAGTATTTCATATAAATGCCTGCGTGAGATTCGAGCGACTTGATTCTTTTGCGAATTGCTTAATGTTCAGGAAACTGTTATGAAATAGGAACTAAGCCAGTTTCAGATGATACAATGTAACAGAGGCGTCAGTTACTAATGCTTATTAAATTAATTAACAATAAAGTAAATACAATATAACATCACATAAGGGCTACATCATGAACTGAAGTTTCACCCTGACCCAAACAAAACTACAGCTCCCATCTCAAAATAAATGGTCAATTTATGAGCCTGTGTATTGTGCGTTGAAAGTATAGTTCACACAAAATGAAAATGTTCTCATCATTTACTCACCCGCATGCCATTCTGGATATGTATGACTTTCTTTCTTCTGCAGAACACAAAGATTTTTAGAAGAATACCTCAGCTCTGTAGGTCCATAAATGCAAGTGAATGGTGGCCAGAACTTTGAATCTCCAAAAATCACAAAGTCTGCATAAAAGTAATCCATAAGACTCCAGTGGTGAAATCCATGTCTTCTGAAGCGATATGACAGGTGTTTGTGAGAAACAGATCAATATTTAAGCCCTTTTTTTTTTTTTTTTTTTTTTTTTACCATCAATCTCCACTTTCAGTTCCACATTCTTCTTTTGTCTTTTTGGCAATTCGCATTCTTTGTGCATATTGTCACCTACTAGTCGGCGCTGGTCAAAGGTGGAGATTTATTGTAGGCTCTTAAATATTAATTTGTTTTTCACCCACACCTATTATATCACTTCCGAAGAGATGGATTAAACCTCTGGAGTCATATGGATTACTTTTATGATGACTTTATGTGATATTTGGAGATTCAAAGTTCTGGCCACCAATTACTTACATTGTATGGACCTACAGAGCTGAGATATTATTCTAAAAAAATCTTCATTTGTGTTCTGTAGAAGAAAGATGTCATACATATTTTCATTTTTGGGTGATCTATCCCTTTAGCTATAGCACTGTGTAAACAATTCAAAGTACTTGTAACTATTTTAACAAACATGAAGCGTTCAGAAACATTATGTTAGACCACAAACACCTGTGGAAGAGTGAATCACATGACCCTGATGTTCATATAACAGAACAGACTGAACCCTGAATTCAAAAGCACAAATTATCATTCACTCAAATATATTTTTCAAGAATTACGCATTTCAGTTTCATAGCAAGTTTCCATTAAATTGAATTGAGAAATATATGACAAAATAAAAATGATGTTTTATTATTTTAATTTGGTTAAAGATTACACAATTCAGTTTGATGGAAATGTTGCATGAAATTTATATGTATAAATCTTAAAAATATGCTTAATTATTTTTGTGTGTTCTTGCACGATTTAGTGCCATTCGCATGCCCACATGTTGTCCTCAGAAGCTTGGTGGACAACATGTTAGATGATGCTTTTAACATGTTTTTACTTGTAAAAAGTAAATCAAGATGTTTACTGGAATACAGGGATTTGATCACAGTAGCTGCTTCAGATCTCTGATCATTCACTAGAGGTTTGTTTTTAATGTGCCCATAATATCCTTTTCCCTCCAAAGCTGACCAATCATGCCATATCTTCAAAGACTGACAGACAATCAATTACTTTCTTGCTGTTCTTTGACACAGTTATACCACTCTTCAAATCCTTTAGCTTAAGGAGAGCTGAGGAATGTATGCAGGGCTTTCCACTTGCTCTTCCATTGAACATAGAGTGAATTAGTTTAAGTGGAGAGTTGGATCACCATTATCAAACCTAAAAGTTTAGTAGGGCAGGATTACTAATTCAAAAATTAAACAAACCATTGAGTGCATTTACATGCACTTTAAAAGTTCAATTTCAGTCGGATTAAAGCAATAAACCATCTTTTTAAGGTGTCGTGTAAAAGTATTAGTCCGATTGAAATCGTGCCAGTCTGGTTTTTGCAAAATCAAACTAACAGACTTAGATAATGCGATTGTAGATTGGTTCCGTCCAGCATGGATACACGCCAATCAGACTGGAATAGGCCTCGGCATTATGCGTATGCTCTAAGAAACAGAGGTGCTGCGCGACGTGTATTTAACCCGGAAGTCAAACGCAACACAAAGCAGAGAAGAAGAAGAGCAACAACAACACGTGTGTGTTTAATTCAGAAGTGATCATCTTTATGTCCTTTTCTCTTCAAAGATTTACTATCCACTGTGAGAGCTTTGGAGGGCTGAAAGGTGTGTGGCTCAAAAATAATGTTTATTTTGAACCCTAACCTTTAAGTCACTTTTATTGGAATTTCAGTTTGAAGCAATCTTATAGCGTGGGTAGTATGATTGTTCTCCCTTCTCCCTCCCTTTTCCTTTTCAGTAATATAAATTGTCTGTCTTTATTAAAAAAACAAAAAAAACAATATATAACTTTTTCATAATCTTATGTTGACTATTTTCACAAATTCCATCATAAAATACAATTAAAGAGGGTAACAGGTGCATACTATGGCCATGGTTAGCACACTTGCATTGGCATTAGAGCCATGAATGCAGTATGTAAACATTAAAAATTACGCATTATCTACTGCATACATCTTTCAGTCATCATCGAGTGGTTATAACAGCTTCTTTTACTGATCCCATGTGGTTTCCATTTAAAGAATGAGGCAGAAAGCGTGATTTTGAATATGTAGCCTGAAGCAAATGACAGGTAGGCCCTCAGATACAGAACTGTTTCAAGTATTCAGACAACAAACTGATTCTAGTGATCGCTATGAAAATATAGACAAACCATATATTTTCTAAATCGTCTGTTTATTCACGATATCTCTCCTCAGTCTAAATGTTATAATGTCTTCACACAGAGTTTTTAATGATGAAAATGAAGCAAAGCAGAGCTTGTAGATTTAGAACAATCCAAGAGCAAAATGTGTTGTCTTGTGCCTTCGGACATCACCATAATCACAACGGATAAAGTACATATCATCTGCACCAAAATCAATGCATAAAGAATGTAAGAAATGCACGTGGCTATAAAGTTTTCCATGTTGTGTGTGTCTCACTGTTGAGAAGCTACTTAGCTGACTTCTTCAGTGCTCTACGATGACACAACATGTAACCTGCGAAATGTGTACGTCAATTCCTCAGCTGATGTCCTTTCTTCACTAATTCCATTGTGCATAGTGACATGTAAAATTGGACAGAGAAATGAAGACTGCAGCTTGACAATGCAAAAATCCCTGATATTTTTCTTGGATTTTGGAAGAACTACCCATGTAAATGATTTCATTAAATATCATTGAGATATTTATCAAAAACTTTAGTTTTAAGCTCTTTGGCCTGGTACCAAACTGTTGATCCGTTAATAATGGATATCTGATATGCATCTTCTTTTCTTGTTTCATTTGTCCCTTTGTCAACAGTTTATTTAGGTAGTTGGCAAATAACAAATAAATGTAACCTGAAATCTTGGAATAAATGTATTTAAGGGAACATGCATATTTTACGTGCTGTAGCCTAACTGTTCGCCATTTCTTCAATACCAACTATTCACCTTTTTTAGTGACTTTTTAGCTTTTGCTGTTCTTTTAAACCCCACCCCCACCCTCCAGAGTAAAAATTTGCATATCCTTATGAAGAGTTTGTCTAGGAAGAACTGATACTGCTGAATCATAAGAGCTTTTATCTGGCCGCCTTCCTATGTGAACAGAGAATTGACCTTTCTGTGTTTTGTTATTGGTTGTGTCATAAAAACGCAATTATCCTGATTCTGAAAAGGTCTCTATTTTGTTATCTGGAGTGAACTACTGTCAATTTGAACTCTTTCAACATTCTTAATACATTGTGTAAGAGGTGACTGTTCTGGCCATAACTATTTCTTTGTGTATTTAGCAGGAAGACTGAAGATAAGCCAGTGAGGTGACTGTTACTCTTTTGCCTTCTAACCGTCCAGAAATCAAGACAAACAGTGTTTTCTTCTGACATAGTAAGTGTAATGCATTGTGTTTTGGTTGGTGTGCAAGGCATTTTGTTGGTTCACTGAAATATTATAATTCTATCCTCATTTACTCAATCCTCATGCTGTTTTAAATCTGTTTGACTTACTTTCTTCAGCAGAATAAAAACAAAGATATTCTGAAGAATATATGAGGTGTTTTTGTCCATACAATGCAAGTCAATGGGGTCCAAAACTTTCAAGCTTCAAAAAGGACATAAAGGCAGAATAAAAGTAATCCATATGATTCAAGTGGTTTATCAATTTCTTCTGAAGCGATACGATTACTTTGGGTGAGAAGTTCTTATGCACTATAAGTCTTGACATCCACAGTCTCAAGTGAGAAGATTATTCACACACTTCCACATGCATGATGCATGTAGAGAAGGCTGTACACAAACCAGACACAGTGGTGACAGCATGGTGGTTTTCACTCCCAACAGGGCTATTTGAAAATTTAGTTGCGGGTTAAAATGGTAGAGTCATGAGTTTTTTGGGATATTTTAAAAATGTACCTGGGGTCACCAAAAGGTTCAAACACAGTAGTTTTCAGTTACCAGTGCCATTTTAGAAATTCAGTATGCACAGTAAGCCAGGATTAATTTAATCCATGAAAGAAAGTGTCCAATAATAGGGCAGTTACTGAGATCAAGCAAGTAGTTTTCAGATGGTCATGTGATGCTAATATGGCTGCCCCCATGAGGCACCCCTGCCCCATGTAGAATAAAAGAGCTTTTATAAGGTTACAATACTGAACTATGACTGAACTCTTCATCTCACATGACTGGTCATGATTTTTATACATATGTATCAAAATTACGATTAATTTCTTTAGAAGTAAATAATGAGTGAATCTTTAAAGCTGAAGTATGTAACTTTTTCTTTTAAAATCCTTTCTTCTATACAAGCTTAATATGCAGAGACAACTATAAGTAAGCCATTCATAGGTTAATTTTTTCAAACTTTAAGCACTGTCTTGCTGTGGCGCTATGAAACTTGCTCTTTGTTTTGATCTGCCCGCTTAGACCGGAACTATCACTTTGTTTGACCAATGGCAGACGGGAGCGTATTCAGAAACCTGTTTTGAAAACAAAGTTAATTTTTGCAATTCCATTTGATAGAGCTAGTGGTGCAGAAATGACATACTTCAGCTTTAACAATACAGGGATTTTCCAGGATTGACCAGGATGTGGGCTGCCTCACTGGATAAAGTGGAGAATAGGAGCAGGAGCATGCACTAGATCCAGCCCTTACCTGAATCAAAACCTTCTCTGTGCTGCCCGAACTTCACTGCTCCCTTCCGATCACCGCGAGAACATTTACTTTCAGTTATAACTCACTCACTTTAGACTTTTTATTTCCACGTTGAAAATACATTTTCAACGACAGCTGGCGACTTCCGGTGACGTGTGCGATGGTGACCATGAGCGACAGGATGTGGACGTGTAGAGATGCAGCAAAGTTGACAAAAGTTTAACTTTATGCAAATGTGGAGTAATATCGTGCTGCGACTACCAATGAGAGAAGTCAGCGGAGCTCACGTCATCTGTCTCCTGTGAGATAATGGAACCGAGTGCAGGAAAGACAGAGCATAGGTGAATTTCGGACTGGGTCAATGGGGCCAGTGCCAAGGGGCCCGGGGGGACTCTGGGCTGCAAGGTCTCATGGCCCATCAACTTTGAAAACAAATATTTATATATGCCTAAATATGCAGCCTGGTCTCATGAAATTCTTGTGAACATGACAAGGTTTTTTCAATTCAAAATTTACGTGCTGCATATCAAGTTTGCCTCAAGGTTTTCAGTGAAATGGCCAGCTGGGGGAGCCAAAAGCAAGTAAAATGGTGTCGTATTCAGACGCGTTTTTAAGGTGAATTTTAGATAATAATTTTTTTTTAAAAAACATACCTCCCTAACCTAACATTTTTGCCTGAACCTAACCACTAGTGTTTTAAAATATAAATGAGACGTTTAAAAAAAGATATCCTTGATAGTCGCGTGGCATCATGCAAGGGTCGGACGTGTGAACGGCGCTAGTTTTAATACTTTTTGTGTCATAAACTGGTGAGATTCGATACACCCTGTTCCATAACTGTTCTATGAAGACAATATGTCAAAGAATTCAAAATCCTCGGGCTCTGGAGACATTAAAAGACACTTACGTGCTCAAGCTGAAGCCCCTGAGTAACAGGCCGGAAGCCCGGAACTCAATTTGGCCAGTGAGGTGAAAGAGATCCAGCGTCAACTGTTGAACATGACGGCAATGCTGATGAAGGTCATTGCTGACTTGGAGGATCTTGCTGTAATACGTCGATTGATCACTGCCATGGAGACGAAATGGTTACAAGAGTGTCGGATGTTGAGAAACGGATCAACTATCTGGAGTCATCGGAGAGGGAATTAGCTGCTAATCCGCTAGCGACCAAGGCGGACTTGGAACGCGTTTGGGAAAAGTTGGAGGACCTTGAGAATCGGAACCGGCAAAACAATGTCCGAATTGTTGGAATTCCTGAGTGATCAGAGGGTCAGAATATGGTGGAATTTCTGGATGGACTCTTTCTGAGTCTGCTCGACATAACAGGCCATAAACTGGAAATTGAGCTAGCTCACAGGGTTCCGGCTCAGTGATCCGCTGAGGGAGACAGGCCCCGATCAGTTCTGGCCAAATTTGAGATCATCCGATAAAGATCTTGTATTACGCGAGGCGAGGAGTAAAGGAAGGCTTTCTTGGAAGAACCACAACATTTTATTGTTCCCAGACTTTGCGAATTTGAAAAGAGAGAAACGTGATCGATTCAAGGAATGCAAGAAACTCTTACATCAACGGAAGATCGCTTTTGCCCTGATGTTCCTGGCCAAATTGAGAATAAATGCTATGGATGGCCGCAAAGTATTTACTTGTCCCCAACAAGGATTGTCCTTCATAAAGTCAATGAAATGAGTAAGTCATTGTGTGGTGCTCGCGTTGCAGCCGAGTGGTTCTAATTCATTGAACATTCACTTGACCATCTGAGGAAAATGGGCGCCTTTTTTGTTTGTTTTTGTGCTGGTTCTGCCTAGCGGCTGGAGTTTGTTTTGTGAAGTAACACTCCTTCGGGACAGTGTTGTGGATGAATCTGCACGTTCTTTGTGCTTATGCCTTCTATTGGCTGGAGTTTGTTTTGTGGAGTATTTTTTGCAGGACATTGGAGTGATTAGGTCATCTGCTGCAATCACGTAACAGCCGGCTCACTGAACATTCGTCTTACAGATATTTGGAGACTTTTGAACCCATCTGGTAGGGACTATACATTCTTTTCATCAGTTCATAAGATTTATTCTAGAATTGATTTTTTTTTTTACATATATCTAAGTCCCTCATTTCATCTGTTGTTGACTGCTCAATCGGAAACATCTTAGTCTCAGATCACGCCCCGGTGAGTTTAGAGGTGTTGCCACATATGGAGAAAAATAAATAATATAGTTGCCGCTTTAATGTATCCCTTTTGCAAAATCCTGATTTCCAACAAATGTTAAAGGCTGAAATCAATGTTTATATGGAGACCAACTGGTCCTCAGTATCCTCTGTGGGTGTGGCTTGGGAGACACTAAAGGCGGTTCATAGGGGTCGGATCATACAGTATGCCTCATTCATCAAAAAATCTAAAGTACGAGAACTTGTGGAGCTGGAAGGGAATATTAAAAGTGCCAAGGCAGATCTGAAGCACCGAATGTCATTTGATGACCTCAGAGAATTGACCCAATTATATCTGTATTTCAATACTATTTTGTCGCGGAAGGTGGAGTTTTGGCTATTCACGGCAAGACAGTCATACTTTGAGTCGGAGGACAAAGCAGGGAAGCTTTTGGCTAGATATATAAAGCAGAGAGTCTTTTTCTACCATTCCCTCAGAGAAATCTGCTGGTGGTGAAATTTTTGCCTTGGCCATTGATATTAATGCTTTTAAAGTATTCTATCTTGATCTTTATAGTTCCACGTCTTCATCTATTGATGAAGATATTACAAACTTTGTGGAACCATTAGAACTCCCTAAATTGATGACTAAGCAAAAAAATTCTCTTGATTCTGAGATAACCTTGGAGAAGCTTGGTGAGGTAATTAAGGCCTTGCTCTGGGGCCAGATGGCTTTGCTGCTGAGTTTTTTAGATCTTATGCTACAGAATTGGCTCCACTTTTGCTAGAAGTTTATACGGAATCATTAAAGAATGGAAAGCTTCTGCCAACCATGATGCAAGCCCGGATCAGTCTGATTCTTAACTAGGACAAAGAGCCAAGCGTGTAAGAGTTACCATCCAGTTTCCCTGATCCAGCTAGACGTTAAAATATTGTCAAAAATCCTGGCTAATCGATTAAGTAAAGTTATGACATCTCTTATACATTTAGATCAGGTGGGATTTATTCGGGGCCGCAGCTCTTCTGATAACATTAGGCGTTTCATCAATATCATGTGGTCAGTGGTGAATGATCAGACTCTGGTCGCTGCCATCTCACTTGATGCCAAAAAAGCATTTGATATGGTAGAATGGGATTATCTTTTTAAGATTTTGGAAATGTATGGGATTGAGCGTACATTTATTAGATGGATTAAGTTACTTTATATTCACCCGGTAGCGGCGGTACAAACAAATGAATTAATTTCAGATTATTTTACTCTGGATAGGGGCACCAGGCAGGGTTGCCCTCTTTCCCCATTATTGTTCTGTCTTGCCCTGGAACCATTAGCAGCCGCGATAAGAAAGGAGGATGATTTTCCAGGGGTGATGGCGGGAGGTGTGGTGTATAATCTTCTGCTTTACGCAGATGGTATTTTATTATTTGTCGCTGAACCTACTAGATCTATGCCTTGCCTCCACAGAATTATTAATTCCTTTTCTAAATTCTCGGGATACAGAGTTAATTAGTCTAAATCCTAAGCTTTGGCTCTGACAGCATACAGCACAATAATGGCTTTTCAGCTGGGCGCCTTTCAGTGGCCCAAACAGGGCATTAAGTATTTAGGTATTTTTATTACCAGCAAATTTGTGTGATTCTTATAATTTTGGCCCTTTAATAAAAAGGTTTTCGAGCGATGTGTGCAGGTGGGCTTCATGACATTTATCTGTGATTGGATAATTAATGTTATTAAAATGAATTGTATTCCAAAATTCAACTACCTGCTACAGTCTCTCCCTATAAAGTCCCCCTCTCTTATTTCAAGCAACTTGATAGCATAGAGAATTCCTTCATTTGGATTGGGAAACTTCCCAGATTACATTTCAGTAAGCTGCATAGGCTGATTGACAAAGGTCGGCTAGGCCTACCCAAGATTTAGTTTTATTATTATGCATTCGGTCTCAGACATTTGGCTCATTGGTCGCTTCCACCTGAGAGAGCCCCTCCTTTTGTATTGAACAGGAACTTCTTGCCCCTATTTCGCCATTGCAAAGCCTTTCTATTAAACTAACCGGAGAAGTTAAATTACACCCCGTGATCTTGCATTTGCACTCGGTATGGACAAAATTGTCCAGAGTGTTTAATTTGGACATTTAAATAAATGTTGCCATGAGCTTATGGCTGAACCCCAAATTATGTATTAATAAGTTCCCTTTTTGCTGCTCAGAGTGGATTGTGAGGGGGGGTTACTACACTCGGTGTCCTATATGAGAGTGGAGTGTTGAGATCCTTTGAAAATTTGGTTCAACATTTTGGAATTCCCAGATCTCAATTCTTTAGGTATTTACAGCTGCACCACCTGCTCTGTACTATTTTTGGGAGGAGCATACACCTCTCTAAAGCAGCAGATACTCTGGGGAGTGGTGATTACTGCTTTTTGAAAAGGTCATGAGGCATCAGTGTATTACTCCCTGCTAATTCAGAGTCTGGGGGACGGAGCTTCAACTTCTCTCAAGAGATTATGTGAGAAAGATTTAAACTTGGTATTGAAGGAGGGAGAGTGGGCTAGGATTCTAGACAATTTCAAGTCTGCATCTAGAGACGCAAGGGTGCGCCTTATGCAATTCAAGATTTTACATCGATTCTATGGGAGCCTCTCTAGATTGCATAGGCTTGGTCTACACACCCATCTGCTGGCGATGCCAATAAGAGGATGTAGACATAAACCATGTCTTATGGTGGGGTGTTAAGATCCAGGAGTTTTGGTTGAAGGTTCAGAGATTTGTGTGTGATGTATTGGGCACTCGGGTTTCATTTTGCCCCAGACTCTGTATTTTGGGTGATGGGGCGGTCATCGATATTGAGAATAGACACACAAAGAGTTGGGTCCTAACCAGTGTCATGATCGCCAGACAGATATTTTTAAGGGGATGGAGGTAGGCTTGAGTGCCCTCATTTCAGGAGTGGTGCTCGGAGATGGGGAGGGTGGCGGCCTTTGAAGAAGGATCATTTAGAAGACTGAGGAAATTGAACTTGTTTGTGGAGAAATGGGGCAGATATCTGACATTGTGTGATTATTATTTTTTGTTTTATTTTTTATTTGTATTTTTTTGTATATGTCTATAATCATGTACGACCACTGAGATGTTGTTGGGGGCCAGGGTTGGGGATTAGGAGGGGGTGGGGTGATAGTGGGGGTTAATTGTTGATTCTGTGTATATATGTTTTGTTTTTCTGTGTTCAATATGTGAATCAATAAAAAATTGTTAATTAGAAAAAAGATATCCTTACCAAATCAATGCCTAAATCTAACCATTAGTGATTTAAAATGCAGAAGCGAAATAAAAAAGCACATTTTCTGAAGCAACTACCCCATTTTGTGCTGCTTCTGTGACTCTGTAATGTCACATGTCAGCTTGAGTTTATGGCTGGACTTGTACCGCGGTCCTCCGAATCTAAGTCCAATGCCCTATTAGGTGGGCTACCGTGCAAGCTATCCGTGTTGGAATAAGTGTATGTATGGAGGTAAGTCTGTAATAAAAGCATTAAAATGTGTTGTTTTTCAAAAGATGTGTTTGAGTAAAAGTGTGTTGATATCATAAAATAGCACGGCCTGAGTAATACAGAGAAAAAATTAGTAATTATAAAGTCATTATCAGCCATATTTAAGTCAGGATTTGAGTGAATAAAACACACAGTTGTTGTAGAGTCTCTAGTGTTCATTTCTCCTGGAAACTGCAGGGAATTTTACCTGGAGACACGTTTAACAAGCTTTGCAAAAATGTATATATAGTCACGTTTTCACTATGAGACTAGGTTGCAAATATGTGGGCCCCACAGCTTATTTAAGGCCCCCTCAACAGGTCCCTGTGACTATGAGGGCCCCCAGCCCTCTTATAGGGCAATTTTGCCTTTCTGTTTCTAATGTTCTAATTACATTTTTTGAGGAACTCTTATAATGCCGTGTGTATCATATTTGATACATGACTTTCTAAAGCCTCTACATCATCACGATGTGTATGTGATGTCTACTCTCTCCTGGTGAATGTTTTCATGCTTGTTATATAATTTTCCAAAATAGCTACCATTATGTTTTGATGCAGTCATCTTTTTTTATGTGAAATCTTTGCTGATTTTGATAAAGTGAAATTAACAATAATGTTTATTTTGTTACTGATATTTCAAAATGTGTATTTATTGATTTCAACAACATGTGCTTAAAATTTCATTATTTTTGTAGAAAAATAGGTTTAAACAGGTTTAAAAATATATAATTTTCTGACTATTATTTCATATGTTAGGCTTTATATGGTTAAGCTTTATTATTTGTATAAAAGGGCTGTCGAACAAAAACTTTTATTATACTATTCATTGCTATAACTGCATGTTTTCCCTACATTACAAAAAATAACTTGGCTTAGGTGGTTGGGAAAAATATAATATTGATATTTTATTTTGTGTTCAAAAGTACTGATTAAACTAGATACGTAAAGTTTGTCGAGACAAACTGTAATGTTGGTCTGACAAAACATTGTCTGAAAGTTTAAAATAGTTTTAAATGCTTTAAGTTAGAAAATTTTTACCATAAGAAAGAAAGAAAGAAAAAAAGAAGAGTGTATCTTCAAGCAGATTAAAGGACTTGTGTGTAAGTTTTGACGGGTGAAATTTGAAATCACGAACATTAAAAAACAGACTCTTAACTCATTTTAACATTCTGTCAGTGTAATGTAGTCTAGGGGATTTCTGGACAACTTTGAAAAGCTGTAGGATCATTTCAAACAGAATTTCCCAAAAAATGACCACTATTTTTGAGCCCCACACCTTTCAGCCCTTTGAAGCTCTCACAATGGAGGGTAAAGTCTTTGAAGGAAATAAATTGTAGGGATGATCACTTCTGAATGGAACGCACCCCATCATTCAGATGAGTTAAAAAGAGATAGCAGCCCGAGCCAGAACTTCCTGAACTCTTTGCCGAATTTCACCAAACCCTTGCATAGATACTTTAACATATATAACTTAGGTGTTGACAATAGATATAGTGTACCTAGCCAAGATCAGCTCACAGTATTTGTTAAATTCATCAATATTTAAAGTGTTTGAAGTTAAAATATTTTATAATTTATAATGGCCTCTGTAAATATATGCATTTTGTATGCATAATTTGTGGTATTTGTATTGAGTGCACATTATATATAACAAACATTAAAATGGTACTCTTTAAGAACAGTGGCTGTTCAGTGACCATGTTTCGGTTGAGTGGTTTCTTTACCACATCCGTGCTGTGTGTTTGGATTAATCTGACTGTAAATAACAGAACAGGTATTAAAAGAAACTTAAATAAATTAAAATAGATGCATATATCTCAACTTTAAAAGATAAATGGACCGGGGGGGGGGATTGGTCCCAAAAGAAAACTGGCCCCGGGGTCCTTGCTAGTCATAATATGCCTCAGGGACAGAGGAATTGTTGTTGTCATTGATTTCACTATTCTATAACATTTGTCTGTAACCACATACATTGACATAATAAAACAATGGTGTGTGGAAAACAGTGTTAGAAATTGACAGTATTCTGAGTGAGTTTGATTGCTACACTGAAAGATTGTTCATTGATATGATTAAGCATTGCTGGAGTTTATAACACTTTCCCCTCCAGAATGCAAATTTTTAGTGGGATAATGTAGATTGGATGATGTACCAGATATTGTCGATGCTGTAAGTGGGTTTAATTCATACATAAATAGATTGTTCGTCTTGTTCATGTTATGATGCATTAAGTACATCTGCAGCTTATATAAAAACACTCTCCCCTGCAGAATGTTTATTATAAGAGGCAAAACAAATGATTCCTAGTTAAATAAGAATAATATCTTATTTTTACAGGCAAAATATCTCATGTGATGAGATTTTCTAAAGCTGTGGCCATTTGTGCAGCTGATCGAGACAAGTGAAATTTAGCAACGTAACCGCTGACAGTGTGAACGGGGCTTCAGGCAGCTTTTATGGCTCAATTAGACACCCCCTTGTGGCCAGAGAGGGAAGGGAGAATGTAACTGCAAGGAGAGAGTTGTAGCTAGTTGTGACAGGCACGTGCACGCTCAGGAGTTTTTCATCATCATGAAGCGCAAAAGACAAATAAAAAAAGGAAGAGGAGAAATCAAATGCAGCCAGAGAAATGAATGTAAGCCAGCTACTGGCTAGATGGTGTTTGTTTGTTGTCATGCATTAAATTGCAACAATTTGTTAGCTAACGTTTTGCAGTTGTGTTCTGTTTGTAGGGCTTTACTGGTTGTTTAGATCAGTGTTACTATCAGAAATAATTGGTAATTATTTCTTTAGTTATTAATTAATATTTCAATTAATTAATTGAATCTAACTCCTTAAAACCTCATATGGGGCTCCAGTAAATGTAGTGCACTACGTTTAGGAGCGGGTTTGGTTATTAGCAATAATTAATAATGATCAAAGTTAATTATTAATTATTAAAATCAATAGAACATTGATGAGAATCAATGTTAGCTTTTTCTAATCCTTTAAATCAACAATTATCAAAGATAATTGTTAATTGTTAGCATCGATGAAACATTAATTAAAATTAACACTAGCTTTAAATGATCTTTCAAATTAAACAATTATCAAAGTTAATTATCAATTATCAAAAATCACTAGAATATTAATAAGGATTAATATTGATGGGGCAACACCCTGGAATCAGGGACTAATAACCAGATAGTATAACAATCTCAATATTAGATTGTTTTCTTAGGAAAACCGGCATCTGAAGAATATCGATTTTCGAGAAAAAAACAATGAATGAAGGCTTGAATCCGAGCACTGACATCCCGTCAGCATGACACAGGTGTATGCAAAACAAACCAAAACACTTCTCTTTGAAGTATAACAAAGTTTATTTATGCAGTAATATCAATTAATAATTAATGCAATGCAGTCAATAAACTTCCGACTTACAACTACAAACTAAACAGTGATATGATTAGATATGGAAATCAAAATAATCCTATAACGTGTGTGTGTGTGTGTGTGTGTGTGTGTGTGTGTGTGTGTGTGTGTGTGTGTGTGTGTAAGGAGGGACGCGCACAAAATGGCGGACGTGACTCTCGTGGAGAGTATGTCACACGATACTTCCGGCCAGAGAATATGGCCGTGAATGTGGGCGGAGAGAAACCAGTCAATGGTAGTTTAGGGACAAAGCTGAGCTTTATCACGAAGCTATCTACTAGCCAAAAATGTGTGCGAGAATGTTTGTGAGGAGTTGTGTGTGTGTGTGGTTAGTACGAGAGAGAGAGAGAATAAAGTGACGGCCCCAAAGCCGATTTCGCGATCGTGGGAGAGAAAGCAGCTGTTAGTTTATCAATTAGAGACATGGTGGATGGCTCGTAAACCGTCCCGCGGTCTTAGATTCTTTAATGGATAAACTCAGTGTGCCGGTCTCACCCGTGATGGTGGAAATGCACAACAGTCCAATGTGGTTGGACTACAATACAGCAAATTTCATTCGTGATAATTAATACCCTGAGTATTAGCAATGAGCGGACACGGCGGTTCGTAAACTGTACAAGCAATAACGTTGATACACAAGAATAACACACTATAATATTCTATCTCTGCCCAGACGTAAACCTCTTACTTGAATCGCATGAGGACACAGGTAGAATGTGTGTTCATCCATCCTTTAACTCCGACTCGTTTCCTCGAGGCTCGGGTGATGACAGGAGGCCGTTTCCTCACTCTGTCGGTGGGCGGTACGGCTGCTGATTCTTGGCGGGCTGGCAGAGAAATCAGCAACGTCGACTTGATTGAAGATGGAAGAGAAATCTTTAATCTCTTCACTTCTGCAGGCAAACGGATGAAGATGCGGATTGCTCGGCGGTCTCCTTCGGATCCGTTAGAGTGTTCGGTGGAACACAGAGTAATCTCAACTCGTCCAGTGAGATGGAGATTGTATGGCCACAGTTTCAAGTCGGACGTTACTTCCTTGTGCCACAAGGCTACACCTGAGAGCAGCGATGAGCTGCGTCTATGCATGGTGAGCAAAGTTGCTGGAAGCAAATCCCGGAAGCATTTCAGAGGTATTTCTACTCCTGATGATGTCATGGTTGAGGTGCGTTCTGTCGTGTGCCTCATCAAATAATGGAGTTGAGAGTTCGATCCTTTAGTGAGCAGCGCTTCATGGGATTTGTAGTCTGTTTTGGACTCCCTTTGTTTGATTTTGGCGCGATTTTTAGCACTTTGTTATTTTGGCTCAAACCTAAAGAGAAAGCACAAAGCTGCTTTTAGATCAGTTGTCTTTCCTCAGCCACTCCTACAGAATAGATTTGCACAGACTTGAGGGGTGTCCAATTTCCAGAAATGTCTTCCTGATTTCTCGATCTGTTCCACTATGGACCTCATAACTGTTTTCTGATTAATTGCATATGGCCTGAAAAGCGATGCATGAGGAGTGAGACAGTTACACCCTCTGCTGTGACTGTTAAGTGACAGGCAGTGTATGCATTACAAATGTGTTATTTGTAATGAAATGTGTGGGAAACCCTGTCACACCTTCTTTTAAAACCTTTCCTCTGTATGGGTGGAGTCTGGGTTGTTTACTCTGGCAAATTCAGAAAGTCACTGAAATAACTGGATGATCTCTAAATACATAATTAAGGGTGGTTAAATGGCATTGTTTCTCCTTTTTAAAACTGTTCTTTTCAGTCACCTCTGCAGGGTCTGGTTATGCCCTCAAGTACAGCTATAATTTTTGAAGCTGTGATCAGTCACAAACATTTTTATAACCTTTCCAAAACACATTGAAAATGAGTAATGACGTTGTGGTCAGTAATAAAAATATTGGGCGCATTAAGCCAGCATCACACTAGCCGATTTTTTCAGTGATTTTCAGGTGTGAGCTTCATTTACGTAATCGCCGGACAGTACGAGAGAGAAAGAGTGTGCATTAGCGTCTGCCAGCGGGAGCTCGTTAATCCCTTGATTGTCGGAGCTCCCTGCTGAGTTAAAGTTTCCAGCAACGGGATAAAAGGATCTAACATGACAGAAAAATATTTTGTCACTGGAGCGGGCTCTTGTGTTCTCTTCAAGTGACCAATGAGCTTCTTCTTTTACTGAAGAACCAACAAGACGTCACGCTGATCTTAACGGTTTCATCGCACTCAGCTGCATATCATCACAAACGCTGATTGTAATCCATAGTGATTCTCTCACCAAGCATTTTTCCTGTGTTTTTCTCCTGCACTAAAATTACTAATAAAACCAGTGGAGGCACAACAGTCTGTTTTTATTGAACGTAATTTGTACACTCACTGAAAGCTGCATATGGACATGCATGTCCCACGGCAAGCCTCAAGGGGATAAATTCACAATAATACACTTTCACAAGGTAAAGTTACTCTATTAATCACTTCCTAAATCACTCTATTACAGTTAATTATGCTCACGCAGTAATTTGGCGGGCTCCACATGACAAGAAATCGGAGAGAGAGAGAGAGAGTTGCAGAGAGCTGGTATGTCTTTCACCCCTCCACCATTCTTAATCGGCAAGTGTGCTATACCTTCGTTTGAAGAGAGCTGCTAGTGTGGTGCCAGCTTTAGGCGGCTTCCAAAGGTAAACGTTGGAAGCTAACAATGGTACACTAACAATCCCGAGAAATCCAGGCTACGAACAATTTATTGTACCTTACTGAACCGTGTTCAAGTGGAAATGCTACTGGAACCATTACTCACCATGCTCAGAACTGTTTGGCCTGATAGTGGAAAAGGTTTATCTATTTAGGGCTGTTAGGGCTAAACCAAATGTTTTATATTGTAGCTAGTATAATAAATTAGCGTCAATGACTTTACATTTGACAATCCATTTGCACAGTTGCCCGTATGTTTTTTTTTAATGGGATTTTTGCCTTTTAATTTGTTGTGATTTTGACAATGTAGAAGTGACAGGAAATAATAAGGATAAGGATTGGTGTGGGATCAGGAAATGACCTTATTGCCTGATTTGAACTCTGGTCACCCACATATAACCACAACTTGCTAGGCCACATCTTCAGTGTCAGTATGTTTTTTTTTTTTAAGACTCTTGTAAATTTTTATCCTCACATTTAGCACAAACTGTTGTTGAAGGGCTTTTCAAAAAGTGATTTGAGTCTTTTTTTTCCAACTATTTTGGATTGTTTAATTGGGTACAATCATTTATCTGCTCTATTTGTTTTTTTTAAAGACCTGAACATTAACTAGGATGACATCTGAGGAAGAGGAGGCCTCAAACAGCAACAATGACCAATCAAAAAGCAGACTGAAGAGCAAGAAGCCGCCTAGTCTGATGATCACCGTTCCAAACCCTGAGCAAGACAAAAAGGTATGAGTGTACTGTAAAGGCCACCACACTGGGCCAAGGACCCAATCTAGTAGAGTGGTGAAGCTTTCTGTGTGTTCGTCTTTTCTGGCACATTTGGGTGTAACATCTTAAATTATTTGGTTTATTTTAGACTAAAGCTGACTCCAATTGTAAAAACATCTAATTTAAGTTGATATTTAAATTATTATTGATCATTATTTGAGATTTCATCTCAATTTTGATACTTGATTATTCTAATTAATTCTATACTTTAATTTGTGCGTGTTCATTTGGAATCCATTGTCGCTTAGTCTCACTCCAGCCGTGTACGCGATCTCGCATCACAAACTTGTCAGTTTTGGTTGTTAGACAGGTCACGACTAAAACTTGCCCCCAGCAGCAGACAGAATTTCTCTAAATTCTCAAAACTTTGTTCTCAAAAAACTAGTTGCCATGTTTTCTACTGCTGTAGGAATGAGACTATTTTACCAGCCGCACCGAGACATTTTAAATGAAACCAAAAAGCAACTAGAATCTGCAGACTGTCATCCACAAAACCTGACAGTGAAACCATTGCAAAGCTCATGTGTTTACTTGCACGACCCTCTTCTTCAGCGCTGCTGAAACTGAACTGCGTTGCACTATCAGCATCTCATGATGAGCAGTGGTCGCACGAAGGGTTTGTCTACGCTGCACTCTTCTGTTGACTAGCGCTGTTTTGTCAAACTTTAACAGCTGTTTTATACATCACGCCGAAGTGGTGCGTCACGACAACTCTTGCAGCAAACAGCACCTATGCTTTAACATCAGCAGCATTTCTGCTGTGGAATCTGTGCTCTATAAACAAGATGAAGTTATAAAATGGTTATCAGGAGTGAGATATTGGTAAGTATTACAAACTTGATCGTCAATAAACCTTGTGCGATTTCCAATCAGAAGTGATCATCCCTATGTCCTTCTCACTCCGAAGGGCAGAGCCCTTGAAGTGGGAACTATGGAGGGAGCAGGGCACTCATGTCTCATACTGTATATTATAGATCAGTGGGATCGTTCGATCAGATCAGACTGTGCTTAAGGAAACTGAATAAATAAAAAGCTAAATTCCAAATGAATAAAGCTCTGTGCGATGGTCAATGACACTCAACAGCCACGAAAAATAAAGAAAGAATTTTTTTATCCTGCGCAGTGTGTGCTGTAAGCACTGACAAAGTCTTTTGAACACAAGTGCTGCTGCTTCGATCCATTTAGCCACCCACCACTTTTCTCCCATGCAAAATATGGAACCTGCAGCTACCGAGGAAACATGTAAAACTGCCTTTTGTTACTAAACGTTTTTATAATGACTGGAAATATGAGGTTTTACACTGAGAAGATAATAAACTGCTGCTTTCTTTAAACATGAAAGAGCATGTTCATTCAGAATGATTTTTTCTGTCATGTCAGATCCTTTTATCCCGTTGCTGGAACCATTAACTCAGCAGGGAGTTCCGACAGTCAAGGGATTAACGAGCTCCCGCTGGCAGACACTAATGCACACTAGTTTATAGGAATAGTTTACCGGTCTAATCCGCAGCTAACGGAAATGCTTGGTTGAGGTTTTTGCTGCCAAAGGAGGATCGAACAGTAATTTTTTTTGTCTCCCAATTTGGAAGGCCCAATTCCCACTACTTATTAGGTCCTTGTAGTGGCGTGGTTACTCACCTCAATCTGGGTGGTGGAGGACAAGTCTCAGTTGCCTCCACTTTTGAGACTGTCAATCTGCGCATCTTATCACATGGCTCGTTGTGCATGACACCGCGGAGACTCCACATGTGGAGGCTCATGCTACCCTCTGCGATCCACGCACAACTTGCCACGCATCCCACTGAGAGCGAGAACCACTAATCGCGACCACAAGGAGGTTACCCCATGTGACTCTATCCTTCCTAGCAACCGGGCTAATTTGGTTGCTTGGGAGACCTGGTTGGTGTCACTCAGCATACCCTGGATTCGAACATGTGACTCCAGGGGTGGTAGTCATTGTCAATACTCGCTGAGCTACCCAGGCCCCCGGATCAACCAGTTATTAAATCCAAAGGTTCACTTACTTTTTCCAGAGCACTGTGAATGTTTAATGGGATGTGTTCAGTAAAGACATGAAAGATTACAATTATTTGTGTGTTGTTAGCTTAAGCACCATCGTGTTTGTCTATACTTGTGACTTTGATGAATATGAAATCACATTTTATGACCAGTTAATGCAGAAAACCAGCTAATTCCAAAGGGTTCACATACTTTTTCTTGCCACTGTATTAAGGATCGCTCCCTATTTCCTATATAGAACTTTGTGTGACAATCACTATAGAAAATAGTGAACGAGTGAGCAATTTCACATTTTGGCTGAGTTCTATTTGTGGTTAAACTTATAGAGAAATAACTCACTCTTGGAGAAATGAAAACCGTTTTAAGTTTCTTAGGTTTCTTTGCTCTCACTTTTTCTAAACACGGAATACAATCACTCTGTTGAGCTGAAGCAGTTTTGGGCATTGTTGTGTTTGTGCTGGCCTTTTGCACCACCTCTCCTGTCATGTATGTAAAATGTCTGCACAAAAGAGGTGGCAAGATTGCAAAACAAAGTGATGTAAAACCACCTGAAGATTTCAGACACGCACTCCACTTCATAAAATGTAATCAAATGCAACCATTACTGATACACATTTGTTGACAAACAGTTGTAAATGTAATTGTTATATTAAAAAGGTGATACTGAGTCCCGTGATATATACTGGGGCTGCGGTGGCTGACCTTGGTGCCCCCTCGTAAAAAATAGGTGCATGATTCCCATGTTTAAATTTGGCTTCTTCAGTATTTTGTTTCCCACATGAATGCGTGACATGTCGTCGTAACGAATGCAGAGGTACGAGCTTCCCAGGTGCACTTGAAGGCAACATTTTTTCTTCCAGACAACCTTGCTTTAAAATATTTAAAGCTGATTCACAAACGTACTTTTACACGACAACGATGTACTAAAAACGGAAACGTTTTTTCCTTTGCGTTTTTGAAAATTTTCGTGTACAGACGACAAGGTTTTCAAAACGATTCCCGTTCACACGGATCTGCGAAAACGACTAAAAACGCTGTATTATGCATGCCAGGCCAGTAGTTGGCGATGTCACTTTGTAAAGAAGCACTATGCGCCTGCGCACATAAGCATTCTTCCACAGAGCAGTGAATACAAGCAATGAAGATGGCGATCGCTGGTCATAGCAGTGATGCAGTAAATCTACACTTTGCTGGAGAAGTGTCAATAAACTCAAAATCTTGAGCAGCACAAACACAGTCCTGTAGTCCGCCATTGTAGTTTTGAATGTCTCCCGTGTTGTTTTGAAGTACCCGTGCGCATACCTATCGACTGAACTCTCAAGATTATTCAATAAACTCTGCTCATTTTTACCATCACTTCGTCTCCTGCCTTCTTCTGTATTCCCCCTGCTGACTCTTGGGCTGGTAGGAGAGTAAGTTAACACTAGATAGTAAAGTTTGAAGACAAACTTTATGTTGGCTTGATAAAGCCTTGTCTGAAAGTTTAAAATAGTTGGAAGTTTGAAGGTCTTACAGTCAGACAGACAGAAGGAACATCATACAGATAGACAGCCAGCTGAAAGAAGTCCTATGCAACCCTGCCCCTTGCTTGTTTTTCTGAATGGCAAATTGGTTGCTAGGCAGTTACCTAGGTGATACTGAAAAGGCTCCTTGCTACCCAGAGTCAAATGAATGAAACCAGAAATTTCTATGATGTTCTGGTGCAGAGATATGTGATTTGTTACATGGTTGCTAGGGTAACCACATCTGGTTGCTAGACAGTTATCAAGGTGATACTTAGCACGGCTTCTTGCCATCCTGAGTGAAATAAGTCAACCCGGAAGTCTGTACAGTTTTCTGGTGCAGAGATATGTGATTTGTTACTTGTTTGCTAGGGTAACCCCATCTGGTTGCTAAGCAGTTGTCAGGGTGATACTATTCAAGGCTCCTTGCCATCCTGAGTGAAATAAGTCAACCCGGAAGTCTCTACGATGTTCTGGTGCAGAGATATGTAATTGGTTGCTAGGGTAACCCCATCCGGTTGCTAAGCAGTTGCCAGGGTGATACTATTCAAGGCTCCTTGCCATCCTGAGTGAAATAAGTTAACACGGAAGTCTCTATGGTGTTCTGGTGCAGAGATATGTGATTTGTTACTTGGTTGCTAGGGTAACCCCATCTGGTTGCTAGGCAGTTACCAAGGTGATACTTAACATGGCTCCTTGCTATCATGAGTGAAATAAGTCAACCCGGAAGTCTCTATGACATTCTGATCCTGAGATACGCATCTTAGTGATTTTGAATGGAAGTCAATGGTGTTTGGTTGCTAGGGTGCTCTAAATGGTTTCTAGGTCATGGCTAAGTAGTTCCGATGATGATACTTGAAGATTGATTGCTCACCCAATTCAAACAAGCCAAATCTCATGTCTGTAGGACATTCTGACCTGAAGATATCACACTCAGCCTTTTTGAATGGAAGTCAAAGGGGTTTGGTTGCTAGGGTGCTCTAAATGGTTGCTACGGCGTGGCTAAGTAGTTTCCATGATGATACTTGAAGACTGATTGCTCACCCAATTCAAAGAAGCCAACTCTCATGTCTGTAGGACATTCTGATCAGGAGATATCCATCTAAGCCATTTTGAATGGCAGTCAATTGGTTTTGGTTGCTTGGGTGCGCTAAATGGTTGCTAGCTTGTATGCAGTTGCTAGGGTGTTAAAGTGGTAGAGTGAAGGAAAGAATAAAAAAAATTACAAAAGAGTGATGTAAAGATATAAAAAGAAAGTGATGGAGTGATAGAAAGTATGAGTGGTGGAGTTATAGGATGTAGCTTGAATCCTCTAAAGGAGTTATTACAGGAAAAGGTTTTCATACCTTGAATGGAAGTCAAAGAGACATGAGGCCTATTCGGAAGTCCGATACTAGAATATCGTAATTCCCATCAGTTAGAAAAGATATAGCACACTATTTGGGATTAGTCTGAAGGTCTGTGCCGAGTTTTGTGCACGTAGCTTAAAAGCTCTAGGAGGAGTTAGAGTCAGAATTTTTAATCTCAGAATAATAATAATAATAATAATAATAATAATAAGTTTAAATAGGATTTCAGTAGGTTGGCTTTCTCAAGCCAACCTAACTAGATTTGAAAAGTTTGTGGACAAACTTTAGGTTGGCTTGAGAAAGCCTAGCCTGAAAGTTTGAAGTAGTTGTAAAAGCTTGAAGTTTGAAGGTTTTAAGTTTGAATTAGTTACAAGTTTAAGTAGTAGATTTAAAAGTTCAAAGTTTATAGATTATTAGACCATTCATTCTGTCACATAGATAGATAGATGTGTTTTTCTACTTGGTTGCTAAGGTGAGCTAATTTGGTTGCTAGGCAGTTACCAGGGTGATACTCAAAAGGCTCCTTGCTACCCTGAGTTCAATGAATGAAACCAGAAATCTTTACATTGTTCTGGTGCAGAGATATGTGATTTGTTACTTGGTTGCTAGGGTAACCCTATCTGGTTGCTAGGCAGTTACCAGAGTGATACTTATTGAGGCTCCTTGCTATCCTGAGTGAAATAATTCAACCCGGAATCTCTATGATTTTCTAGTGCAGAGATATGAGAATCGGAATTTTTCCGATGTTTGATCGTCCGCTGTGGGAAAACCGTAAGTCTGATCAGTTAGAAAATATATAGCACACTATTCGGGATTAGTCTGAAGGTCTGTGCCGAGTTTGGTGCATGTAGATTAAAAGCTCTAGGAGGAGTTAGATTTATAAATTTTAGTCTCGGAAGAATAAAATATAATAATAATAATACGTTTAAATAGGATTTCAGTATGTTGGCTTTCTCAAGCCAACCTAATAAGTTTAAATAGGATTTCAGTATGTTGGCTTTCTCAAGCCAACCTAATAATAATAAGCTTAAATAGTAGATCAGTATGTTGGCTTTGTCGAGCCAACATAATAACAAGCTGTTGATGTTGACTGGTTTTGGATATCAGACAGAACTCTGATATATGGATATCTTCTGACGGAGAGAGAGGTCTTATGTACACTGGATCTAACATGCATTTTCACTGCCTCCTGTTTTCATATTCTAAGCATATCATTGAATACTGTACATGGCATCACATCTCTGTCTATAGGCTATATACATAAGTGGTGGGTGAATGAATTGCAGGGTAAAGATATATCAAATAAAATTAAGTAAATAAATAAATAACATTTAAAATACAAATACATTTTTCCCATCTGAATCCATACATTAATTTCAAGATTTTCAAACTGCAGGTTCTGCCTACTGTACAATGTTCACATTCCATACAAAACACTCCAAATGAATAAATTGTTGATTATTGTTATTTGCACAGACACCAGTATTCATATTGATAATTATACATCTCAAATTGATGCCTATCAATCAATCCATCATTCTTTATATAACATGTAATACACGTGCGTGTGATGTCATTTTCACAAATTCGCGTTTTTGTATGTTTACACGGAGACAATAACGGCATCGTTTTCAAAAACTTGCACTTTGAAACCCGTTTTCAAAAGTTTGTGTTTTCAGGCCCCAAAACGCCATTGTCGTGTAAACGAACAGCCAAAACGCATAAAGTTTTCTGTTTTTAGTTGAAAATGTTGTCCTGTAAATGGCCCCTAAAGCATATAAAGATAAAACACTTTGGTTAAGAGTCTGCTAAATGACTAAATGTAAGTGTAAAGAATAAACTAGTCTTAATTAACTCACCAAAAACCATGAATCAGCTTATAACAATTTTAAATATAAAATTGTATATGTATATAATATATATATATATGTGTGTGTGTATGTATGTATGTATGTATGTTAGACTAGTTCTTCCTTAGAGGTGCTCATTTTAGCAGCCTGGTAACTTCTAAACAAAACTTAAATTTCCTTGAAACTTCTTTGTCTTGGTTGTAAAGTTTTGTGTTTAATAAGTATATCAACTAATACAAAAGGGAGAGAAAAAAATAAATAGTTACCTTTTTCATTAAACCTAAATTCATAACACTTTGATAGAATTACATAATTTATTACTATTAATATTCATGTTAAAATAAATTATAGCAATTTCTGAAACTCCAATACAACACATAATATGTAGGCCTAATTTCTTATTATCTGCTTTGTAATTACAAAACACTTAAGGGGTGAATTCACTAAACTGTTGTGCCACTTTTGTGTGTGGTATTTAAGCGCCAAAACCTGGGTCTTATTCACTAACCACCTGCAATTTAGTTTAAGCTGCCACAATCTGCTCTGAAATTGCACTGCATTTTGAGTATTTAAATGAAGTTATTGTCATTCCTTAACGTGCAAACATGCCTCTTTTTCCATGTAAATTTGGATCATTACAAATTGTGCTTCATTCAAACAAAATTGCCCGCTGCAATTTACATCACACTATAACCGCCAAATGACACCAGGCGTTTCCTATCGATTCAGTTCACGCGACAATGCAGTTGAAACACTTCGGGGAATTCCTTCTCCGACTACCTAGTTGAAGCCCTTGTGTCATAACACCGATCTTATGATTGGCAATGGTGTTTGAGCCCCGCCCCTTTGGGTGCGCATTTGCGCTATACAGTCTAAGCAGGTGCTCAATCACCATTTGTTCTGAATTTTCTTCCTTCAAGACTGACATCGTCTCGTCTTTACTATGACAGTAATCTCATCTAAACAGTCCTCTCTTCACCGTCGACGGACACCTTCCAGTGGACAGGATTTCCCTGCAGACACATCAGGACATTCTTCGCCTGACTCTCAGAGCCTGCAGTAAAAGATTCACCCGGCCCCTCTAGTGTTTTCTGGCAAAGAGTTTCTCCGCCTCGCCGCCGGCATCGGGTTCTTCGCCTCAGCGATATATCTGCCCCCTTCCCGCAGCATTCTGGCAGGTGCTGTATCCTTTGTAATATAGATACACTGATCAGCCACAATATTAAAACCACTGTAAGGTGAAGTGAATAACATTGATTATCTCGTTACAATGGCACCTGTTAAGGGGTGGGATACAGTTGAATTCAGTATACCTCCTATCAGAAGCTAATTGCCTAAAGGCTTGACATCATTTTCTGGAATTTTCCAAGCTGCTTAAAGGCACAGTTAACTTAGTGTATGTAAACTTCTGACCCACTGGAATTGTGATTTAGTCAATTAAAAGTGAAACAATCTGTCTGTAAACAGTTGTTGGAAAAATTACTCGTGTCATGCACAAAGTAGATGTCCTAATCGACTTGCCAAAACTATAGTTTGCTAATATGAAATCTGTGGAGTGGTTAAAAAAACTAGTTTTAATGACTTCAACCTAAGTGTATGTAAACTTCAACGGTATATTAGGCGGCAAGTGAACAGTCAGTTCGTGAATTTCATGTGTTGGAAGCAGGAAAAATGGGCAAGCATAAGGATCTCAGCGACTTGGACAAGGGCCAAATTGTGATGGCTAGACGACTGGGTCAGCATATCTCCAAAATGGCAGTTCTTGTGGGGTGTTCCCGGTGTGTAGTGGTTAGTACCTACCAAAAATGGTCCAAGGAAGGACAACTGGTGAACCGGTGACAGGGTTATGTGCACCCAAGGCTCACTGATGCGTGTGAGAGCGAAGGCTAGCCCATCTGGTCCGATCCCACAGAAGAGATACTTCAGCATAAATTGCTGAAAAACTTAATGCTGGCCATGATAGAAAGGTGTCAGAACACAATGAATCGCATCTTGCTGCCTAGACGCAGAACGGTCAGAGTGCCCATGCTGACCCCTGTCCATCGCCGAAAGTGCCTACAATGGGCATGTGAGTGTCAGAACTGGACCATGGAGCAATGGAAGAAGGTGGTCTGGTCTGATGAACCACGTTTTCTTTTAGATCATGTGGATGGCTGGGTGAGTGTGCATCATTTACCTGGGGAAGAGATGGCAGCAGGATGCACTATGGGAAGAAGGCAGGCTGGCGGAGGCAGTGTGATGCTCTGGGCAATCCTTGGGTCCTGGCATTCATGTGGATGTTACTTTGACACATACCACCTACCTAAAGATTGTTGCAGACCACATACACCCCTTCATAGCAACGATATTCCCTGATGGCAGTGGCCTCCTTGAGCAGGATAATGCGCCCTGCCACTGCAAAAATTGTTCAGGAATGGTTTGAGGAACATGACAAAGAGTTCAGGGTGTTGACTTGGCCTCCAAATTCCCCAGATCTCAATCCGATTGAGCATCTATGGGATGTGCTGGACCAATAAGTCTGATTTATGGAGGCCTCACCCTGCAACTTACAGGACTTAAAGGATCTGCTGCTAACCTCTTGGTGCCAGGTACCACAGGACACCTTCAGAGGTCTTGTGGAGTCCATGCCTCGAGGGGTGAGAGCTGTTTTGGTGGCCCGAGGGGGACCTACACGATATTAGGCAGGTGGTTTTAATGTTGTGGCTGATCGGTGTATATAATATTCCATCCAAGTGATGCAAAACACTCATATTACTTGCGTGTACGTGTCTTTTTAAAGATGTCATATCGCTAGTGTTCCTGTGAGTGACATATCGCTCCGTCAGACCAACATGAGATCTCCGTTCGCTGCTTGGGCTGCACCCATGCCGAAGCAGCTCTAATGGGGACAGACTGCCTTAACTGTCAGGACATGAGGCTCAAGATGCTCCCGCATTCGTTCTGAGGGACGATTCTGCCTCCCACGCCCTCCCAACCGATCCATTGTGTTAAGTCTCGAGGAACCACATGAGGAAGCACAGTGGGGCTGCGAGGTAGAGATAGAAGAACCCGAGGAGGATCTCATGCCGGCGCAAGCCCCATGAGCCCCTCAATTTTCCCACACAGCATCCTCACCAGTGCAGTACACAAGGGCAGCGCCATTCTTCCTGGAGATCCGGCTTGCGTGTTAACTCACCTCATTAAATGTAGGCCTTTAGAGTCAGAGGACCGCGGTTCAAAACCAGCCATGACAGAGTCATGGATGTGACACAAAATGTTGTGGTTGCCTCAAGATGGCGCTGCGGGTCACAAAAAGTCTCAATATGACGACTCACCGCTCTATTTCAGATCAGTGCCCAGCGGAGAACCCTGTCCCTGCTACTCTGGCTCCGCCAAAGTCAGCCGAGCCATCGAATAGTTTTTGTGTTGTGTTCAATAGAGAATGCTCTCACTAGAATGGTCTCGCTTCGAGACGCCACATTCATACGCTGCTTATCCTCGGCATGTATGCCGGGATGATAGACAAATGTGTTTCTGTGTATTTTGTTTTCACACACACACACACACACAAAAAAGGAAACGGAAATGCACTCTCTGTCGAGGCGCACACATTCACACGTTACTCATCCCCGCCGGGTAAGTCGGGATGGTAGACAAATGTGTTCTTTTGTATTGTGTTCACATAAACAATGTTATCACACAGTAGAGAAAGCACTGTTTGCGTCTCCATGCGCTACATATGCTCGACATGCATGCACATTTACACGCTGTTCACTTCCCCTCTTCACCGGAGTTTGCTGGGAGAATGCATGTGTGTTGTTTCTGTGTATTGATTTTCTCTCACAACAGACAAAGCACTGGTTGCGTCTGCTTGTGCTGCACATTCTTGACATGCACGCATTTACAAGCTGTTCACTTAGAAGAAGAAGCCTTTATTTTGTGTCACACATTATACATTTTGAACATATACAATGAAATTATTTTTTCGCATATCCCAGCTAAGCTGGGGTCAGAGCGCAGCATCAGCCATAATACGGTACTCCTGGAGCAGACAGAGTCAAGGGCCATGCTCAAGGGCCCAACAGTGGCATCTTGGCTGTGCTGGGGCTTGAACCCCCTACCTTCTGGTCAGTAACCCAGAGCCTCAACCGCTGAGCCACCACTTCCCCCTCCTCGCCGGAGTTCGCTGGGAGATTACATGTGTTGTTTCTGTGTGATGATTTTCACATAAACAATCTTCTCACACAATAGAGAAAGTGCTCGACACACACATTTACACACTGTTCACTTCCCCTCCCTGCTGGTGTTCGCCAGGAGGCTTCACGCAGGCTGTTTCTGTGTATTGTGTTCACATAAACTATGTTTTCATAAAAATCAGAAATGTGCTAGTTGCAAACATTGAGAAGCACACATTCATACACTGCTCATTCCCTGCTGTAAGTCGCTGGGATGATACACAAATGTGTTTCTGTGTGCTTTGTTCACACAACCCATGTTCTCACACAAAAGAGAAAGCGCTTGTTGAAAGAGATGCACACACATTCACACGCTGCTCATTCCCTGCCAGAGTTTGCCAGGATGATACGCAAAGATTCTTACAAAAAGAGAAAAGCGTTTGTAATGCCTTCTCGAGACAAAAACATTCTCATTTCTCTCCCCCTCCCCACTGGTGTTCGTCAGGACTGGGATATTACACAGAATGTTGCTACTGTGTGTTGTGTTTAAATAAAGGATGTTCTCATAAAGAGAAAAGCACTCGTTGCATTGCACAAGGTGCATGCACTCGAAGAAGCCCTTCACGCTTCTTTTACCCTCACACTCTGTGCACAACTGCTTCCTGGTGCCGAGTGAGCGAGCCGACACACCCAGGCCCTTTTATTATGGGAGGGCTACCAGATATATGTATATTAAGGTACAGCCACCTGTATATAGGCTGTTGTTGAAATTACCCACCTTAGAAGTCACAAGCACTTCCAATAATGAATACGTTTCCTTTCCGTACCTTTGGTTGTGAAGGGGTTAAATTTAGATTGTGTATTTATATGGGTCATATAGATTCCCAGGATGAGATTAACTTCAAATTGGTATTCACCATGTGGGGTTATTCATTAATTCATACACTTGAAGATATGTCTTTAAAAGTCACCGTCCTGTAGGCCTATTCTTTTCAGAAGTTTATAGAGTGAACTAAATCAACAGGGAACGTCTGCGGTTACACATGTAACCTCGGTTCCCTGAGATGAAGGAAACGAGACATTGCGAATCTTGGCCACACTACTACTTCAGTGTTTCAAGGTACGATGCATTCTTGTCATTCAGTCAGAAAATTCAGAAGAAATGGTGATTGAGTGCCCACTTATGTAGGGCAAATGAGTGCCTAAGATTGGCGTTATGATACAAGGGCTTCAACTAGTTAGTCGAAGGAATTCCCCAAAATGTTTCGCCGCAGTGTCTCATTCCCTTCATCTCAGGGAACCGAGGTTACATGTGTAACCTGAGACGATATGTTTGTGTACATTTTCTAACGATCAAATCAGCAATAATTCATCAAATAATGTTAAAATGAAATGGAGAAAAGCGTTATAACCTGATATACTGTATATCCAGACGCACAGTGTAGGCTCATAAAGCACATTTTCAGCATGTAAAATAGATGATTTAGGTGTCTGCATCTCAATATTAGATTAATGTTGTTCAGTCCTGGCAGAGTGTGTCAGGTCACGGTGGTCTGCTGTCCCGCAAGATTAGAATTGCTTGAGCAAATTGCGTTCAGCTGTAATTTTATGGGCGCGTTTGCTTTGTTGCCTGATCTGCATAATTCCTTTCATGTATCAGGTGCAAAACCAGCTCAGACAGCGCTTGCAAAAAAACGGCGCTTTTACCGGACACAATTCATTCTTAGTTGTTTCCCCAGTTGTCATTCTTTCCGCAAAAACACACCCCCTTTCTATGTAAAATAGGCTCAGATTACGATTCATTCACAAAAATTGCCTGCCACAATTTACATTGCACTATTACCGCCAGATAAAAGCAGGCTGTAAAAATTTATTTTATTTAAAATAATTGTTTGTGTACATTTCTCTCAATCATATTAGCAATAATTTATCAAATAATGATCAAATGATGGAAAAGATTGTTATAATCATGCCTATATCCAGATGCACGGTGCAGTCAAGCGCACACTAAAGATGTTAAATAGATGTTTTAGGTGTCTGGATTACAGTAGTCAGTGATGCTGTTCAGTCCTGCCAACAGTGGTCTGCTGCATCCTCCACTATATAGCTCTCAGAACCGGCCAGCAAGATCACAATTGCGCGTGCGAATTGCATTTGCGCCTTTGCCCAGTGATGGGCTGGCCATTTGGCCCACCGGATATTTTCACTCCCGCACACTGGCTGCCACGCGAGAGCCGAGCAGGACCGGCCCTCCCACGCAGCGCTGACTGCTCTGCGCCTGCACCACTTTGTCCTGTGGTAGACAAAGCATGAGATATGAAAACCTTAAAGGCTCTGTGCAAAGCTCTTTGAAACCAAAGTAAACAGCCCTGACATTCTAAACAGCAGTGATGAGGTAAACAGGAAAACATGGTCTCATTCACAGTGGTAATTACATTCATTTCTATCCACATATCACCATTCTTATTGCATTGCAGGTAGTAACTAACTGTAGAAACTATGGTGTTTTGGCAGAAATACTGTATAGATTTGAAATATATGTCACTTTAATTATAAATATATTAAATATTGTATATTTGGGGAATATGTCATTTTTATGGCAGGTTTTTTATAGTTTCTACATGGATATATTTTTTTCATAATTTTAAATTCCATAGTTTGATTTTGTTTTAGAAACCATAATTATGTCTGGTAATAAGGAGCACGGTTTTACCTGTGATCACCATGCTCTTACTAATACCATGGATACTATGCAAGAACTATGGTAATTGTTCATAAGGGCAAGTACAAAGGAGAATTTAAGAAGAGCTTTAAGGATGAAGCTATGAGTTGTTCCTCTGTAAATATGTTCAGTTCTATTGAACTTTATTGGAAAAAAGTTAATTCAGTAATTAAGATCCTGATGAAAGGAATATCAGTTAAGAAGTCCTACTGTCATAGCCTTACATAGATTTCCGTTTAAAGATTTTATTGTTGTTTATTTCAGTAAATGTACATCTGCCTCCCAATCTGATTATGCAGTATTAATATCGATAATTTCATTTGCAGTTCAATAATAATATCACTAAATCCTATATCACTATATACAGAATTATCAACACAATACTTATCTGTTGACCTCTAATATGAATAGTCCATCACAAGAACGCATCCCACTGTGGTGTTCTGAATCTGTGAAAAATGCTGAATCGTGAGTCAAGAGCTCACCACTCTTAAATCTCATTCTCTCGAAGTTAAGCGTACAGATATTCACAAATTTTGAGGGGAAAAAAGAATAGAATAATATCTCACCATTCTGCCATTCTCTTTTTTTTGTGAGCAGTAGGCCTACATAAAATTGTGGTTTGCGGCTGCAGGGCGCAGCACATAGTGAACATTACCTTGACCCTGAAAGCGCGTCCTAACGTTAGAGTGCATGAGATTTTGCGAAAGCAAAGTAAATAAGGCTCATTGTACATGTTCTTTGTTGCAACACTCTTAATATGCATCTTTTGTGGATTTTCAAAGCGCCAGAAATTAAACAAAATTATCAAAACTGTCGCACTGCACAGCTTTCGAGTCATTTAGGGTGGGCAGATGAACCTTCAGTGTGGGCAGTGCCCACCCTAGCCCACCAGTAGACACAGCCCTGCGAGACCTTAATTTGCAAATATTTGTTAAATAATTAAAAATAACACACAATCAAACATCTGTAGGTTTATAAATATTTTATTGGGCTACTGACATTAACGTCTCAACACAGCATGTCCTCGGTAATCCTCTGCAAACTTCGACAGTATGTGGGACCGGCTCATTCATTTATGTTCATGTTCACACAGCAGCAGAATACAGCTGTCAGTCCTGTATTTGTGTGCTTAATACGGTTACATTCACACACAGGTCAGTTATTTACGAGAGTGACAACCGTGTTCTATAACTAAAATGACACCCGCAAATTTTCAGGACTCATAACCGCTTTTTTGGCAAACCTGTGCTGTGTCATCCGAAGATCCAGCCTCTGTCTTCCACTGGAGCTGCTCGCGGGCGCAACACAAATGCTGTTCTCTGCACTCGGTTAAAAAGCATTCAGTTTATGACTTATGATCATTTAATCTGATGGATGAACTTGCACCTCAATTGGAGTTGTTTATTAAATAGCTTGGCGTCAGTTGTGATAAGACATGCTGATGTTATGAACGTCACCATCTTTGATATTTACTTTATTGTTTAGTCACTGTCTCCCGCTGTACTGCAGCATCTGCACTGCTTCTTCCTCGCACTGCTGCGCTGCTTCTGCTTCCAATGTAAATGCACTAAATTGTTAACATGCACACTGAAAAAATATGCACTGCTTCTGCTCTGCTTTGGTATGCAGTGTAAAACAGGCCTAATAGTGTTTGGCTTTCCATTCAGTTCATAACTAAATAAAACAGGATGCACGAATAAGAGGAAGGATTACTGCAAGAGAAAGATTTGGCATGCAGTTGTGAGGAATTCATCATGTCAAGGAATTTTTAACTTAAAATACATACTCCTCTCTTGAGGGAGATTATCCTTATGTGTGCCAATGGTGGATCAAGCAATAATTTGCAGTTTTTGAAGGATAGAATTGTTTAAATATCCATGGTGATTGCAAGCCTAGGAGATTTTTTTCTTTGATATATGAAGATGGATGTTTTTTAACTTTAATCAAGCATACCTCAAATTTTGTAGCCACCTATTACCTCCTTAAGATTTCTCTGTTACAAGGCAGATGTAAATGGTGTCATGCCGCCACATTTGTTTTGACAATCTAGTATAATGTAGTGTAACATGAGTCATCAAACATTTACCACTTTTTCTGGAATAGAAAGACCGTACATTTTAAATGTGTATATCTGCAAAAAGTTGGTTTTGTCTGCTTTTTGGAACATTAGACTATAAATTGATTTAAAGCTAATAGACATGGACTAAAGCAACAAAACTCCGTATTAATTTCATGGGGGCTCTAAGCCACACTTAAAATGCATAAATGTATTTGATTTGTATAAGAAAATATCAACCCAAGAAATCACAAGCACTCGTTTCAAGCCAAACATTTTACAAAAAGAAGTTTGCTAGGTTTTAAATGAGAACACAATACATATACAATGCTATTCAACATTAAGACAAAAGTAGTTGGACACCTGGTCGTCAAAATGTAGGACATGTCCATAGTTAATGTTAATGATGAACCTTACTGTTACTGTGCTAGGACATTTGGGTAAACTTGAGAGGAACTGACTTTATATACCCACTGTAGGAATGAAAATGAACAAAGGAATTAATTTCTGTGTTACATCCCCTATGTCCTTACAAAAAGAGAGATTTTGCATTCCAAGGCATACAGAGGGTGTTAATTGCGATCTATCAGCCTATTGGATGAGGTGTTTCCAATGAGGTGTGCCAATTGGTCAGTTTTAATAAGGTTTGGTTTAATAACATGGTCAAGGAAAGTATAAAACACATTTTAACTTATGCTCTTTTTTTTTTTTTTTTTGCTATCTCCTCTTTTTCACTGCCTCACTCTTTGGGCTCTGCGCTTGGACAGCTGTGTTACAGGCCAGACTCTCATCTCTCTCTACCCTTTCTCTAATTTTCCATTTTCTCTCACTAGTTCTATGCATACTGGCTTCATCTACATATTTCAAATGTTTAACTACTACATCTAAATTGTAACCATCTGAGGTAACCTTTTAAGACATAGCTATTATTAAACATTTCCTCATTAATCCAGGTCTAGTTTAATGTCACTGTTAGGGCTGGGCGTTACGGCAACAAAAACTATATCTCAATATTTTTCAGCCAATTGATGATATTCAATAAATATCTTGATAATTATGCACTTGCTGTGAAAATGGCTTCAAAGTGATTTATTTTTGTTTTCAGAGAAACCATAATTTCAACTAAACAGCCATTGTAGTAAAGTTTTTTTTTTTTAATGTTTAATGCATGAAGTACAAATCTATTTAAAAACCATGAAGGTATGTTTTTCTTTTTTTAAGTAAACGAACAAGAATTATATTTAATTGTTTTCATTTAGCCTATATGCACCCATATACAATGATACATAGTAGCCTAATAAAAAGCATTATTTACCTAAATAAATTGTTACTAATTTTTACCCCAACTTATTTTTTGGAACCCAGGTAAAAATGATATAATACTGAAGGAATACCCAGTCAAGTTCATTATTATAATAATTATTACTATTATTTTAATGAATAGATTAGATTTTTACAATAGTAATGTCTTTCTGTTATATTTATTTCACCTGGAGGTTTTTTTTTTTTAATACATAAAGTGCACACTGCAATGTCAGTGTGTGTGTGTATTTTACGGTTTACATTGTGTGTCTTTACAAATCTGATAAGACACTGTGATTTCCTTCTTTACTGTGATACTGTTTTATGTTTTTAGATTTGTATAATAAATTGTTGCCGTTAAAAATGTTTGGAATTGAGACAGAGTTTACGTGACCCATGCGAGAAGCAGACGTGTGAGCGACTGGCTCTGCACACTTTGCTAGTTTTTTAATTATTTTCGTGTTTAATTCGGTGATATTTGATACACTATTTGCTCTTTGAGGTAAACATGGCAAAGAAGTCAAAATCCTCAGACTTTGGAGACATTAAAAGACACTTACGTGCTCTAGCTGAAACCTCTGGTGGGCCTGCGGACCGGGGACTCAATTTGGATGGCACGTCGGGAGAAGAAATTCAACATCTTGGTGATGCTGACGAAGGTTGTTGCTGACTTGGAGGATCTCGCTGTAATACGTCGATCGATTACGGCGATGGAAACTAAATTCTCTGAGTTGGTCACAAGAGTGGCAGAAGTTGAAAGATGGATCGATTATCTGGAGTCATCGGAAAGGGAATTATCCACTAATCCGCCTGCGTCAAAAACAGATTTGGAATCCATTTTGGAAAAATTGGAAGATCTTGAAAATAGGAATCGAAGGAACAATATAAGAATTGTTGGAATTCCTGAGCATGAAGAGGGCAGAGATATGGTGAAATTCCTGGACGAGCTCTTCCCGAGTCTGCTCGACATAACAGGCCATAAACTAGAAATCGAGCGAGCTCACAGAGTCCCTGCCTGCAGATCTGCTGCGGGAGACAGGCCCCGATCAATTCTGGCCAAATTTCTGAGATCATCCGATAAAGATCTTGTGTAACGCAAGGCGAGGAGCAAAGGAAAGCGTTCTTGGAAGAATCACAATATTTTCTTGTTCCCGGACTTTGCGAATTCGCCGAGAGAAAAGCGATCGGTTCAAGGAATGTAAGAAACTCTTACATCAACGGAAGATCACTTTTGCACTGATGTTTCCGGCCAGACTGAGAATAGAAACGAAGGATGATCGCAGGGTATTTACGTGCCCCAAGCAAGCACTGTCTTTTATAAAAACAATGGGTGAGTAAGCCATTTGGGGTTTTTCATGTACAGTGCATCCGGAAAGTATTCACAGTGCTTCACTTTTTCCACATTTTGTTATGATACAGCCTTATTCCAAAATGTATTAAATTCATTATTTTCCTCAATTCTACAAACAATACCCCATAATGACAATGTGAAAGAAGTTTGTTTGAAATCTTTGCAAATTTATAAAAAAACAAAACAAAAACAAAAAAAAATCACATGTACATAAGTATTCACAGCCTTTGCTCAATACTTTGTTGAAGCACCTTTGGCACCAGTTGCAGCCTCAAGTCTTTTTGAGTATGATGCTACAAGCTTGGCACATCATTTTTGAGCAGTTTCTCCCATTCTTCTTTGCAGGACCTCTCAAGCTCCATCAGGTTGGATGGGGAGCGTCGGTCCACAGCCATTTTCAGATCTCTCCAGAGATGTTCAATCGGGTTCAAGTCTGGGCTCTGGCTGGGCCACTCAAGGACATTCACAGAGTTGTCCCAGAGCCACTCCTTTGTTATCTTGGCTGTGCTTATGGTCGTTGTCCTGTTGGAAGATGAACCTTTGCCCCAGTCTGAGGCCAGAGCGCTCTGGAGCAGGTTTTCATCAAGGATGTCTCTGTACATTGCTGCATTCATCTTTCCCTCGATCCTGACTAGTCTCCCAGTTCCTGCCACTGAAAAACATCCCCACAGCATGATGCTGCCACCACCATGCTTCACTGTAGGGATGGTATTGGCCAGGTGATGAGCGGTGCCTGGTTTCCTCCAGACATGACGCTTGCCATTCAGGCCAAAGAGTTTAATTTTGTTTCATCAGACCAGAGAATTTTGTTTCTTATGGTCTGAGAGTCCTTCAGGTGCCTTTTGGTAAACTCTTACTGAGGAGTGGCTTCCGTCTGGCCACTCTACCATACAGGCCTGATTGGTGGAGTGCTGCAGAGATGGTTGTTCTTCTGGAAGGTTCTCCTCTCTCCACAGAGAAACGCTGGAGCTCTGTCAGAGTGACCATCGGGTTCTTGGTCACCTCCCTGACTAAGGCCCTTCTCCCCCGATCACTCAGTTGGCCGGGCGGCCATCTCTAGGAAGAGTCCTGGTGGTTCCAAACTTCCATTTATGGATGATGGAGGCCACTGTGCTCATTGGGACTTTCAATGATGCAGAAATTTTTCTGTACCCTTCCCCAGATCTGTGCCTTGATACAATCCTGTCTCGGAAGTCTACAGACAATTTCTTGGACTTCATGGCTTGGGTTGTGCTCTGACATGCATTGTTAACTGTGGGACCTTATATAGACAGGTGTGTGCCTTTCCAAATAATGTCCAATCAACTGAATTTACCCCAGGTGGACTCCAATCAAGTTGTAGAAACATCTCAAGGATGATCAGTGGAAACAGGATGCACCTTAGCTCAATTTTGAGTGTCATGGCAAAGGCTGTGAATACGTATGTACATGTGATTTTTTTTTCGTTTTTTATTTTTAATAAATTTGCAAAGATTTGACAGACTGAGTAAGTCATGGCGTATTTTTTTTATGCAGCCTCCGAGTGAATTTGACTCGCTCAGTACACACTTGACCATTTGAGAAACCAGGGTGCCTGTTCTGTTTTTATTTTTTTTTATTTTTTTTGTGCTGGTTCTGCCTAACGGCTGGAGCTTGTTTTGTTGAATAACACTCCTTCGGGACAGTTGTGGTTGAATCTGTTCATACTTTATGCTTATGCCTCCTGTTGGCTGGAGTTTGTTTTTGTGGAATATTTTTAAGGGACATTAGAATGATTACGTCACCTGCCGAACTCATAACAACTGGTTCACTGAACAATTGTCTGTCTGTCCGAGGAAACTGAACAGCTTTATATCAGCTGGAATTTGTTCTGTGGAGGAACACACCTTCAAGTCAGTTCTTTGACATATTGGGAATCTATATGTTCTTTGTGTTTATTCTGCCTATTGGCTGGGGTCTGTTTTACAAAGTATTTTCTGTTATGTAATTTTGCCTTACAAAATTTTTGCAGAAGCACCGGACTTGAGCAATCCGATGGCAAAGTTGGCGCGGGGACTCTCATATGCGTACTTGGACCTTTTGAGTTTAGAGGGATTGATGCCGGCTGGCACTGTTGTGCGCTGGGTTAATTCCCACGTTTTTCTTTTTTCTGTTTGTTTGGTTGGTTTCTGGGTTTGATTGTTGCAATAATGTTGGAATGTGGTCTGTATAATCTTGTTTTTGACACACGATTAATTTTTTTCTATTATATAAAATGTCAAATGTTAATATGAGGGAATTATCTCTCTCCACATGGAATGTGAATGGGTTGGGGCACCCTATAAAAAGAAGGAAGGTTGTTTCTTTCCTTAAGCGTAAGAAATGTGATATAGTGTTTCCTCAAAAACCGCACCTTTTCCAGCAGGAAGCTGAAAAATTTAGGAAGAAATGGGGTGGACATGTTTTCTTTAGTGTGGGCTCAGGTAAGAGCAGGGGCGTCATTACATTAAGTAAACATCTACAATTCAAATTTCTCAAACAGATCAAAGATAAATACGGTAGAGTCATTATTGTTCTAGCAGAAATTCAGGGGCAAAGTTTGATTTTGGCTAATATTTATGCACCTAACGGTGATGATCAGGGGTTTTTTTTATAGATCTTGAAGGGATGTTGCAAGCCACTGACACCCCTCATGATATAATATTAGGAGGAGATTTTAATCTGTTCATGGACTCAGTCCTTGATCATAGTGAAGCAAAAGTGTGTAAGCCCACTAGAGCAACTGTGACACTTCACAGGATGTGTAAAAATTTTGGTCTTGAAGATATTTGGAAACTTTTGAACCCATCTGGTAGAGACTGTAATTTATTTTCATCAGTCCATAAGATTTATTCTAGAACATATATTTTTTTATATATCAAAGTCCCTCATTTCATCTGTTGTTGACTGCTCAATTGGAAACCTCAGTCTCAGATCACGCCCTGGTGAGTTTAGAGGTGTTGCCACATACAGAGAAAAAGAAATCATATAGTTGGCACTTTTAAGTATCCCTTTTGCAAAATCCTGATTTCCAACAAATGTTAAAGACTGAAATCAGTGTTTATTTGGAGACCAACCAGTCCTCAGTATCCTCTGTGGGCGTGGCTTGGGAGGCACTTAAGGTGGTTCTTAGGGGTCGGATCATACAGTATGCCTCATTCATCAAAAAATTAAAAGCACGAGAACTTGTGGAGTTGGAAGAGAATATTAAAAGTGCAGAGGCAGAGCTTAAGCGCAGAATGTCGTCTGATGGCCTCAGAAAATTGACACGATTGAAATACAGATATAATACTATTTTGTCGTGGAAAGTGGAGTTTTGGTTATTCAGGGCAAGACAGTCATATTTTGAGTCAGGTGACAAAGCAGGGAAGCTTTTGGCTGGATATATAAAGCAGAGAGAGTCTTTTTCTACCATTCCCTCAGTGAAATCTGCTGGGGGTGAAATTTTTACCTCGGCCATTGATATTAATAATGCCTTTAAAGAATTATATCTTGACCTTTATAGTTCCATGTCTTCGTCTACTGATGAATTAGAATTAGAAACTTTGTGGAACCATTAGAACTTCCTAAATTGACAACTGAGCAAAAAAACTCTCTTGATTCTGAGATAACCTTGGAGGAGATTGACGAGGTAATTAAGGCCCTGCCTACTGGCAAGGCTCCAGGGCCAGATGGTTTTACTGCTGAATTTTTCAGATCTTATGCTACAGAATTGGCTCCACTTTTGTTAGAAGTTTATACAGAATCATTAAAGAACGGAAAGCTTCCACCAACCATGACACAAACCCGGATCAGTCTGATCCTTAAAAAGGACAAAGATCCAAGTGAGTGTAAAAGTTACCGTCCAATTTCCCTGATCCAGCTAGATGTAAAAATTGCCAAAAATTTTGGCTAACTGGTTAAGTAAAGTTATAACATCTCTTATACATATAGATCAGGTGGGGTTTATTCAGGGCCATAGCTCTTCTGATAACATCTGGCGTCTCATCAATATCATGTGGTCAGTAGCGAATGATTAGTCTCCGGTTGCTGCCATCTCACTTGACGCCAAAAAGGCATTTGATAATGGTAGAATGGGATTATCTTTTTAAGATTTTGGTAATTAATGGGTTCGGGAGTACTTTTATTGGATGGATTAAGTTACTTTATAGACACCCTTTAGCAGCGGTACAAACAAATGGATTCATTTCAGATTATTTTACTCTGAATAGGAGCACTTGGCAGGGTTGCCCTCTTTCCCCATTATTGTTCTGTCTTGCCCTGGATCCATTAGCAGCCGCAATAAGAAAGGAGGATGATTTTCCAGGGGTGGTGGCGGGAGGTATGGTGCATAAGCTTTTGCTGATATTTTATTATTCGTCACTGACCCTACTAGATTTATGCCTTGCCTACAAAGAATTATTAATTCCTTTTCCAAGCTCTCAGGATATAAAGTCAGTTGGTCTAAATCTGAAGTTTTAGCTCTGATAGCGTACTGCCCAGTAACGGCCTTCCAGCTGGGCACCTTCCAGTGGCCCAAACAGGGCATTAAGTGGTGGGCTAGGCCTACCCAAGATTTTGTTTTATTATTATGCGTTCGATCTCAGGCATTTGGCTCATTGGTTGCTTCCACCTGAAAGAGCCCCTCCCTGGTTTTCTAGAACAGGAAGTCCTTGCCCCTATTTCGCCATTGCAAAGCGTTTCTATCAAACTAAACGGAGAAGTTAAGTCACACCCCGTTATCTCACTTTTGCACATGATTTGGACAAGAGTGGCCAGAGTATTCAATTCGGACATTTATTTAAATGTTGCCTCGAGCATATGGCTTAATCCAAAATTATGTATCAACAAGTCCCCTTTCTGTTGGTCAGAGTGGATTGTGAAGGGGATTTCTACTCTCGGCGACCTGTATGAGAGTGGTGTTGAGATCTTTTGAGAATTTGTGTCATCATTTTGGGATTCCCAGATCTCAGTTTTATAGGTATTTACAGCTGCGCCACATGCTCTGTACTGTTTTTGGGAGTAGCATGCACCCCCCTAAAACGGCAGATACTTTGGGAGAGGTGATTACTGCTTTTGGGAAAGGTCATGAGGCATCAGTGTATTACTCCCTGCTGATTCAGAGTCTGGGGGATGGAGCTTTAACTTCTATCAAGAGATTATGGGAGAAAGATTTGAACTTGGTATTGGAGCATGGAGTGTGGACCAAGATTCTGAAAAATGTCAAGTCTGCATCTAGAGATGCAAAGGTTTGCCTTATGCAATTTAAGATTTTACAAAGATTTTATTGGACCCCCTCTAGATTATATAGGCTTGGTCTTAAAGACACACCCACCTGCTGGCGATGCCAATCAGAAGTTGGAGACACAACCCATGTTTTTCGGGGATGCGTTAAGATCCATGAATTTTGGTTAAAGGTTCAGAATTATTTGTGTGACATTCTGGGCAATCAGATTTTACTTTGCCCCAGACTATGCATTTTGGGCAATTGGGAAGTTATAAATTCAGGGGGCAAATATATAAAAAATTGGGTTCTGACTGGCGTGATGATTGGCAGACAAATTATTTTAAGGGGTTGGAAGTCAGAAGGAGCGCCACCATTTCCGGATTGGTGTGCAGAGATGGGGAGGGTGGCGGCTTTTGAGAAGATGATAGATGGAAGGCTGGGGCTGGAGGACTTATTTTTCAGGAGGTGGGGTAGGTATTTGGTGGTTTTGGAGGACTCTAGGGGAAGGGATGAGGAGAGAGACATTTAGTTTAATTATGAATGTTTATTATATATTTTATTTTTTATTTATTTTTTATTTTATTGTTTGTGTGTGTCTATTATTTTATGTAACCACAGGGGTGTTCTTTGGGGTAGGGTGGGGTTGGTGTTTGAGGAGGGATATTAATGAGGGTTGGAAGTTAAATGTTGATTCTGTGTTTTTCTCTGTTGTGTTTTTTTTTTTTTCTTTGAATCAATAAAAAATGTTAATTACAAAAACAAAAAACAAAAAAAGATTAGTACTAACAAAAAAGCCATTAAAACTGGAACTGCATAGTAATTAAGATTTTTGTGTAATATGGCCTTATTTTTGTCTGTTTTATTATTGTACCGTTGTCTAATTTATTTTGTATGTTTTGAGCATAAAAAGTCAATCAAAAAAACAAAATAATGTTTGGAATTGCATGATTGAATGAACAGGCAGCACGTAGCTTTCACAATGCACGTGAACTACTCTGAGACCTCTGAAAGGAGCGTTTAATGCCAGCTCCTTGGTTCATTAGCCCCACGCATGCACAGAGCAGTATGTCACCCATTTCTTCTGAAGCACGCACAGACCATGTATTGATGTGATAATGTGTGATTCTGATGTTATTTTGATTAATTGTGCAGCCCTGTAGGATCGTGAAATGAGTTGAATAAGGCCCTTTAGGAAATACAGTGGCCAAATTAAAGGTGGATTAAAATTATCGCGATATTCATATTATTGCTAAATTTTAAATCATCAGCAAAATTATTATGATTATATTGTGAATATTAGATATATCGCCCAGCCCTAGTCATTGTGCACACTATGTTAAGATTATAATTTAAGTGCTTCATATTACATTACAATAAGTTAACCGTAAGGTTCTAAGCAATGCTCTCCCTCATATTTTGCGATTCTAACTGTGTTTATTTCTGTCGTTGGTATAAGCAGCAGAAGGTGGTAATAGACAACAAATGCACAGTTTTATACTATCATGCTATTAAAGTTTTTTCAGTCATTTCGGCATTCCTACAGCTAAACCACTCTTGTGAAAATATCTTACACCATTAAAAATTGCAGTAGTTGCAAAAATGGCTCAGAGCTGCCCTTTTTTTTTTTGTTCATGAATGCTAGTTTGCTTTAACAAAACTATGATTTGTGTTGATGTGTGATTTATAGCCCCTGCAGCTGTCCTTTAAGAAGAGTGTGCATTTACAACAGTCGATTGAAGGGTTGTCAGACAACAGTCCATCTGCAGTGGACAGGAGAACAGTGTTCAGGAGACAGACTTCTCTTTCTCAGAGCATACGCAGGTGAGCTTGCCTGTCACAGATAGATGGAAGAGTGAATGGATAGAGAAATAAATGAATTAATAAATGTTCTTTATTGATCTCAAGAGGAAATGTAGGACTGTAGTGAAAGTTTCGCATCAGAGAGCAAATCACGTTATGACCTGGCAAATTGTAATAAGGACAGTTAAAGAAGTTTCAGGAAAACAATGGCATTTCATTGACTGCATGATCCCTAAAGTCAGTTTCCTTCCAATGTAGCATCTAACCCCTTTCCGAGTTGTGCTTGTATAAGATCATTTACAGTACATTATAGTCTGTTGCTTTGTAAAAACAGGGGTACAGCTCAGTGGTTTGGAGTTGGCAGTGGCTGTGAATCTAAGCAGCAGGAATGGCACAGGAAAAGTCTCCGGCACTGCAGTCAAAGGTACGGCAAGCTGAAGCCCCAGTATTGCGAGCAGAATGAGGCAGCCACTATGAACTATGATCCAGAGTCACCTGTGGCCCCCAGATTGCCAAAGGTATGATGCACACACATAATCACAAACATTTATATAGGAATATTACAGATTTTTTGTGGTTAACATACAGCAAACAGACTTTCCATTGCACTTTGAAGTAGAAAATTCAGTGTTGATTTCAGAAGGCTCCAGATTAGGGGTTTTCAACCTTTCAGGACTTGCGTCCCCATCAGTTTTTGTAAAATAAGCTCACCTCAACCTAAAATCCAATTCAGAATTTTTTTTTTGCTAATACCCTGGACACACTTTGAATAATGACTAAGGATATGCACAATAAATGCATACAATACATAAAATATATATTATATACCTTAGCTCACCATATTTTGTCTGTTGAGCCTGTTTCTGATGGCAATCCACCACATGCATGTGAATCTGTATTTTATGTACTGTTCATCATACTTTCATTGTTTTGACCGACTGCACCTCATCTGATTCAAATGGAGGAGGAGCGAAAGCATGTAAGTCTACCACCTGAAATCTGAAGGGAGAGGCCAAAACCTTGGGCACATAACCCTCCCCAGGCTTGAGAATGGCTTGTGAAAGTCCGGGTCCGAATTCTAAACTGGAATCATAGATTGGCAGTGCCTAAAGATCCCCGACACATTAGATTGAAGCCAAGGCAATTAGTAGCACGGTCGTTAGAGAGAGTACACACAAGCATACTGCATCAAGTGGCCTGAATGGGGAACCCGTAAACAGATTCAGTACAAGTCCTAAATCCCAGGTGGATTGGGGAATTACGGTAAGCGTCTCATCTGAGCACATACATGTCTCACTAATGAAAGCCCAGTGACAATATCCCTGACATAATCTGCGAACATGAATGATTGCAGTGCCGGAGCGAGCCGCAAATTACTACTGGTGCACTGAACAGGCGAAGTCGCTTGAGAAGAAGACAGACAGGCTCAAGCTGACAACAAATCATCCTCAATTCTCTGTGCTCTGTATCCTGTCCTCGCTAGATATAGGGAAGAGAGGGGACTGACGTCAACTTTTACAGAAAGCAAGCCAAGTGCAAAGCACTTTGAGTGTCATACGCTCGCAATGAACACAATCAATCTCCATGAGCACTGCATGCCTTACAGGGATGAACGTAAGCGATATAGCACCCCGTCATCATAATCTTGTGCCCGTCCGATATCTCTCGTTTTTTTTATGTGCTTGTGGAAACATTTACAAAAAGAGCCTTTTGCTTAACAACACCTTTATAAAGATGACATATCTTTATAAAGATGTTTTAAAGTGCTCTCTTTGGTTCATTAAAGCATGTCTGGTCTTTAATGAACCAAAGAGAGCACGTCACACCATTCCTTGTCTCTCTCCACTGGCTGCCGGTTGATGCACGTATCAAATTCAAGGCTCTGATGCTGACATACAGAACAGTCACTGGGTCTGCTCCAGCATACCTAAAATCATTTATGCAGATCTACGCACCCACTAGAAGACTGCGGTCAGCTAAGGAACGTCGCCTTGTTGTACCAACACAAAGAGGCACCAAAACACTTTCCCGGACTTTCGGCTTCATCATACCACGTTGGTGGAACGACCTTCCCAACTACATCCGTGAAGCTGACTCACTCTCTGTCTTCAAAAAACAACTAAAAACACATCTTTTCCATGAGCACTTAACCAGTCATTTAAAAAAAAAAAAAATTCCTGTTGCACTTTATTCTGTTTTGAATACTTTTCTGATGCTAGTGAAACTTTGTAATACGGCACTTTTCATACCACTGTGTAGGGCTTTACTGGTTGTTTAGATCAGTGTTACTATCAGAAATAATTAATAATTAATAATTCATAATTATTTCTGTAGTTATTAATTAATATTTAAATTAATTAATTGGATCTAACTCATTAAACCTCATATGGGGCGCCAGTAAATGTAGTGTGCTACATTTAGGAGCAAGTTTGGTTATTAGCAATAATTAATAATTATCAAAGATAATTATTAATTATTAAAATCAATAGAACATTGATGGGAATCAATGTTAGCTTTTTAAAATCCTTTAAATCAACAATTATCAAAGATAATCGTTAATTGTTAACATCGATGAAACATTAATTAAAATTAACGCTAGCTTATTGATCATTCAAATTCAGTCATCAAAGATAATTATCAATTATCAAAAATCAATAGAACATTAATAAGGATTAACATTGACGGGGCACCACCCTGGAATTAGGGACTAATAACCAAATAGTAAAATTAAAAATCTCAATATTAGATTGTTTTCTTAGGAAAATCGACATCCGAAGAATATCGATTTTCGGGAAAAAAAACAATGAAGGTTTGAATCTGAGCACTGACATCCCGTCAGCATGACACAGGCGTATGCAAAACAAACCAAAACACTTCTCTTTGTAATATAAACAAAATTTATTTATGCAGTAATATCAATTAATAATTAATACAATGCAGTCAATAAACTTCCGACTTACAACTACAAACTAAACAGTGATATGATTAGATATGGAAATAAAAATAATTCTATAACACATAGGATGTGTGTGTGTGACAGTGTGTGTGTGTGTGTGTGTGTAAGGAGGGACATGCACAAAATAGCGGACGTGACTCTCGTGGAGAGTATGTCACGCGAGACTTCCGGCCAGGGAATATGACCGCGAATGGGGGCGGAGATGGTGTCTACCAGTTACTGCATATATACGCTTGTACCATAGCTTAGGGACAAAGCTGGGCTTTAGCATTTAAGCTATCTACGAGCCAAAATGTGTGCCAGAATGTTTGTGAGGGGTTGCGTGCCTGCGTGTGTGTGTGTGTGTGTGTGTGTAATTAGTACGAGAGAGAGAGAGAAGTGACAGCCCTAAAGCTGATTTCGCGATCGTGGGAGAGAAAACAGCTGTTTAGTTCATCGCTCAGAGACGCGGTGGACGGCTCGTAAACAGTCCCGATTTATTTGACTCTTTAATGGATGAACTCAGTTGCGGTCTCACCCGCGATGGTGAAATTGCACAACAATCCAATTTGGTTGGACCACAATACAGCAAAACAAAATCGTGATAATTAATACCCTGATTATTAATAATGAGCGGACATGGCGATCCGTAAACTGTACAAGCAAAAACCTTGAAACACAAGAATAACACACTATAATATTCTATCTCTGCCCAGAAGTAAACCTCTTACTTGAATCTCGAGGACACTGGTAGAATGTGTTTTCCTCCGTCCTTTAACTCTGACCCGGTTCCTGGAGGCCGTTTCCTCGCTCTGTCGGCGGGCGGTACGGCTGTTGATTCTCGGCGGGCTGGCGGAGAACTCAGAAATGTCAACTTGATTGAAGATGGGAGAAAAATCTTTAATCTCTTCACTTCTGTAGGCAAACGGATGAAGATGCGAATTGCTCGGCAGTCTCCTTCGGATCCATTAGAGTGTTAGGTTGAACACAGAGTAATCTCAGCTCGTCCAGCGAGATGGAGATTGTATGGCTAAAGTTTCAAGTCGGACGTTACTTCCTTGTGCCACAAGGTTGCACCTGAGAGCAGCAAAGAGCTACGTCTATATTCGGTGAACAAAGTTGCTGGAAGTAAATTCTGGAAGCATTTCAGAGGTATTTAAACTCCTGATGATGTCATGTTTGAGGGACGTTCTGTTGTGTGCCTCATCCAATAGGAGTTGAGAGTTTGATCCTTTAGTGAGCAAGGCTTCATGGATTTGTAGTCTGTTTTGGACTCCCTTTGTTTGATTTTGGCATGATTTTTATCAGTAAGATTTATGACTTGGAAGGTGGGGACTGAGTTAGGTTTTACGACTTGTGTTAGGCCTGCCTTTGTCTTCTATCTGAATACATGAGGCCCAACAACTGTCTCCTTAAGATGATTCGCTTATGTTTTCCTCTTTTGTAAGTCCCTTTGGATAAAAGCGTCTGCCAAATGAATAAATGTAAATGTAATGTAAATGTTAAGCAAAAGGCTCTTTTTGTTTCTTTTCACTGAAAGAAACACAGTACAACACAATGTACAATATCAAAACACAGAAGTGTTAAAAGGATATGCTGTTTGTCAGAGCACAAGCAGGGAGGTAGAAATAATCCACTTGATGTTAAGGTGTGCACTTTCAACAATGAAGCAAAGATTCAGGTGTACAGAGCACAAGAGATTAATTTGTGACCTTGAAGAGAAAAATTCTGATGAAATAGCGCTGTGTTTTCTGGTTTGTATGTCCGAGATGACACATCAGGGGCAGAGCATTAAACGTCATCTGCCAATAGATGGGCGTGATTCTGAAGGGCTTCAGAGATTGTCACTCCTGGGAGGAGTTTCCCATAGCCTCAGCTATTGATGCAGCATCGAAGTGACTGACTTGAAAGGGAACCTATATTCAGCGCAAACATTGCACTTTTAATAATGTAGTCAGTAATTATAAGTTTAAACACAAAGGTTTATGTAGAGAGAAATGGATGGATGGATGGATGGACAGACAGACAGATAAAGGGAGAGGAAGAGGTGGGGTTTTGAAATAATGCATGGGGTTAGAGGATGTCAGCAGTCTTGTAGTTCTCTTCACTGCTCTAAATGGAGACTGTGACATCCCAGCTGACAAGTTTAATTTATGGTGATGACTTGGTAAGGATCTTGTCATTTTTTTGTGAGTGCTTGTAGTTTGTTAGATTAGTTAGTACTTGTTAGCCCTTTCCCTGCTGGTAATTATGATTTGCATTTATTTATTTATTTATTTTGATGAGTGTTAACTGATTATGTGATTAGTTGCTAATTTTGAGGTGATGCTATTCACTAATTTTGTGGCAAAGCCATTCACATTCAGCATCTCCTTTTGTGTTCATTTACATTTTTGGGGTGAACGATCCCTTTAGCTGCTGATTTTAGGATGTTCTCTGGTAATCACTATGGCTTGCCTTGTATTTTTATTTATATTGATAACTATTAACTATTACTGTTGAGAGCTCTTTACAGTTGGCTATATCTGTCCAATTGATGCTGCACAAGATTCTATGCCAAAATCATCCATTCCTTTTTTTTATTTACTTGCAGACCCCTTGAATATGAATTGCACTTTGGCAGTTAAAATTACTTTAAGAACGTTTTTTTTTTTTTTTTTTTTTTTTTATCACTAACTACGTTTCTGTCCAAGGGTTTTTTGCGACAAAAGATGTAGCGCATCAAAAAGTTTACCAATATAGCTGATGGAAACGCAAATTATCACTAAAATATTTTTCCATTTAACTCTTGCTCTTAAACTCTATGTCGATACTTCTAATGTCATGAAAAACTCGTTTGGAAACACTTTTTGTCGAGAAACATGCAAACATGTAGTGTCACATGACAGAATTTATACCAATCATTAGCCTGTGTTGATCATGACGACAAGGTATACATCCTCGAAAGCCAATTTATTGTACGTGAAGCATTACTCGCACTGTTATGGATTGGCTTAACAGTGTATCTGCACAGATCCGATGCTGCGAACACATCTGCGTCATGACACTTCCAGGAGTGCCAACACAAATATCTTGTATCATGCACCTGTCATTGACAAGTGCACGGAGAACAAGTGAATGGCCACTCTTTGCGATTAATTTAATTGCGGTGGCCATACGTTTATTTATTAAAGTTGCTTTTCCACACTATTCAAAATAATAGACGGCAGTCATGGAATTAGCCCACAATACAAAAAACATATAATTTCTGTGCACAAAGATGTTTTAAATTAAAAAGAAATACACAATACTAGGAGAAAAGCATCAGTGTGCTTTTTTGGAACACTAACATATAGCCCAATTCAATAAAATTATTGTTTAGATTTTGAAAAAATGCTGGCAAAATTTCCTGTATTAAATTAAATAAATTACCAAACAAATAAAAAATTTCTGGTGGCCACACCAGATACTGACTGTTTACTTTTGATTTTGACCCCCCCTTTTGTTCAAGGACACATTATTCCAATTCTGTTAGTCACATGTTTGTGAAACTTGTTCAGTTTATGTCTTAGTTGTTGAATCTTTTTATGTTCATACAAATATTTAAGTGTTAAGTTTGCTGAAAATAAAAGCAGTTGAAAGTGAGAGGACGTTTCATTTTTTGCTAAGTTTACTTGCCTTTTCTTTACACAAACTTAAATTAGCCTTACCCTGTTCTATAGATGAAAAAGTCAGCTGAATAACATTCTCAGAATGTTCTACACTTTTTTCAAGACTGTAAACTATCAGATCTATTTGTCCAATGCTGAGTTCACTTTCAGAAAACTAGCTTTTGAACATTTTAAAACTTTTAAATATTTATAATCTAACTCTCTTTACCTCGTATCGCTGAGCTTCTTCAGAAAATGTAAATTAGATGACTATTAATTTCAGTTGGTCGTTAAAGGTTGCTGGACAAATATGCGGGACATAATGCAGTTGTGATGGCGATGCTTTAGATTAGATGATTGTTCAAAATAGCCTATTGAATATCAGGAATGTATCATATGTAAACCCTAATATTACAATATATACATTTTTCTTTAATAGCTGGGCACACAGCATATACACATCGATGGATGGTCCTTATAATAAGACCGAAAGTTTCCCCCACTACTTGGTGCAGGTTGCCAGTTTGAACAGGGCCATGACAATTCGCTTTTGGGTCAGAACCGGTAGGAACCTGCAATAGGCCAGCATCTGGACCAATCAGAAAGGCAACAGCTCCCTTTTGATTACAATTCCTCGTCTTCTGATTGCCTTTATTTGTGAAACTGAAATGACAGTAAGCTGGCTAATTTCAGTGAATGGGGGGTGGGGGGGGCGGTGATTAGGGACATCTGGGAGGCGAAAGGTACACTTTTAGCTATATACACACATTTCTGTATGGAAATGGCTTAAGGGCAGATTTCTTTTGCGATAAACCAAAACTTATGTGACAGCGTTTTTTTAAGCATGACATCATCACGCACACCATTTTTTATCGATAAAAGGCCATTTGAATGGAAACAGGCAGAAGACAGCAAATTTCTTTGTCAATAACAAAACAGTGTGAAAAGTAGATGGAAACTAGGTTACTGTCAGCAGTACTGATAGGTTTGACTCTGTCTTTCTGTCTTGCTTTCTGTTGCTCTTCAGATTGTGGATCCTTTGGCTCGTGGACGGCAGTTCCGTTATGAAGAGTCCGAGGGACAGAGGACGGCCCATACAACTCAGGCTCCTTTGACACCATGTGGTACCTCTCTCTGCTCATTTACAAGCCAGCACTCTGGCTACACTTGTTTACCAAGGAGAAAAAGAGAATCTGTGGCTCGGATGAGCCTTCGTGCTGCCTCCAACCTGCTCAAGGTGTGTGTTTTATTAGATTTATTTTTGCTCTTCTTCATGTGCTCAGTTCTTTTTGTAGTTGTTGTATTATGATCTCCTCTTGCAGTAAGTAATATTGTGTAATGTGGTGCTGTTCTCTATTTGATGTGCTCTGGTCCTGTAGGGTCGACAGGGTCTACAGGGCGCTCCGTTTGGACGTGGATATCAGAGGAGGAGTTTTGCTCAGCACAGCTGGCTTGAAGAAGACACTGTGGACATGGCAGACACCTCTGATTCAGTTTTCTTTAGCAAAGTGAGTGTGTGTTTGTTTTGTGGCTCATTAGTCTTCCGGTGGGTGTTGGCAGTAAATGTGTCAGTATGGTAGTAGTCTGTGCTTATTATCCAAAGATTCTAGGTTCAAACTCCAATAAGAGCAAACCATGAACTGGCAAGCCTTAGACACTTAACACCAGGCTGCTCCTGGGTAACTGTGTGGTAACTAAGTGCACTGTAAGTTGCTTTGGATAAAATGGAAAGTGCTAAACAAAGGAATGGATTTTGGATGGATTTTATTTTTTTTAATTCTCCAATTCAAACTTGCATTATAACGGTATAAAACCGCTAGAAAAACAAAGGCAATGATCAAAGCTGTGTATTTACATTCATGACAATGTTATTTTTAACATATATTTACACACATTTTTGTTGAAGATAATGTGCTACATGACAAAAACACGTTAGTCAAATATACAAACTTTAACCAATTATTCATACAAATCATCAAGGAGTAGGTTCCAAGCCACTTTTCAGTTCTTAATTAAAACCGCCTTTATTAAGTTGGCTATTTCATATTAGAAACAATTTAAAAACTGTGAACAGTAATAAAGGATAAATGTGGTTTGAAAAATGTTCCCTACCAAAGAGCACCTTGCATATATTTATTTGAATTTTTGAGCAGACTGGAGTCTCTCTTTTGTCAATTATTCATGACTTTTGAAAAATTTATAAACATCTATTTAAACATTTAAATACATTTTTAGTGTATGCATACACAGCAAATGGCATAATTTTCATCATCAGCAGAGTGATCGAGCACTGTACATGTGCAGTTCGATTTTTCTAACCGCGTGTACTCTGAACCCATAGTCTGCGCATGTGCATATCTACCTTCAAGACTTGTGTACTGCTGCTGCTCCAAAGAGCCATGTGCACCGAGTGTATACTACTGTGCCTGGTCAGCTTGGCTGAATGGTGTAATGCCTATGAACTAAATCTCTAGTGAAGCAATTTAAACAGAGAGAGGGTACAGAAGTTGATTGACTAACATATTACAAAAGGACCTATTCATAGGCCCTATACGCTTAAACCATGCAAGCCGATTGGATTAACACATGTTTGAGTAAGCCGACTGGCTAACACATAACAAGTTCAAAGAACTTATCAGCTTGTGTATAATACTGTAGTGCAAAAACGAACAGCATTCACAAAGCACTCTGACTAGCTTGTAACTTTGTTCAACCTCACCTGTGTAGCAGGTGGTAGCTTGTGTGTGTGTGTGAGGTAATTAATCTGTTAAAGGAATATTCCGAGACAAGTTAAGCTCAATCAACAGCGTTTGTGGCAAAATAATGATTATTTATAAATCTGAGTATATATAAAGGCTGTCACATTTTTATAATTTCACAAGTTATTATTCAGAAAAAACAAATGGTGAAAGTTGGCTTTTTTTTTAAATGCGCTCTGCCGGTGTTCAGAGATTTAACACACATACTGGTCTGATCAGCTTTCGAGTTCGCTTCGCATTTTCTTTCTACCAATAAAAGCTGATCCTTGTCTGTTGGTTTGCATGACTTCAATAAGAACCGAATACTAGTGATGGATGCTTTCTAAACACTGCTTCATGAAGCTTTGAAACCTTTATGAACCATTTGTTTCAAACCAGTGCTTTGGAGCGTGTATCAAACTGGCTGAGTCACGTGATTTCAGCAAACGAGGCTTCATTACGTCATACTGTTTTGAAACGTCTCGAAATGTTTTGCGGTTAGACTAAGGGGTGTTGATCCCACAATGAAACCCTGAATCATTATTAAATGCAGGGCAGTGTTGCCAACTTAGCAACTTTGTCGCTAGATTTAGCAACTTTTCAGACCCCTTTAGCGATATATTTTTTATTTTTATTTTTTTAAAAGCACCTAGCGACTTTTTGGACAAACCTTAGCTACTTTCCGTAGAAGAGAGTCACCAGTACTGCCTCGAGCATGAAGTCTTGCTTTCCCACCGCAGGTACACCTTTCTTTGCATCTACTCTGTTCAGCGAGTGACAGAGAGGAGAAACACATTCAGTTGACCGCACAGCAGCTGACATAGAAGTGAATGAGCTGCACATGTGCAAACACTGTTGCCAAGGACCAATCACTAATCTGTATTGTTTACTCCTCCTTTGTTTTAATTTAAACAATTAAATTTGACCTTGTAATTTGATTTGTATTCTTGTCATGTCTTATCACTCACTATCACAGGGGTTTAGTGTGTGTTTCTGAACTCTCTGAATTCAGATAATTTTAGACTGAGTCTGTACATTGTACTTTATTCAAACACATAATAATAAACTTTATTAAACATATATACACATAATACAAATATAAATACAAATGCACACAGCCTTTGGCATTACACATTAAATAAAAAATAGCTAACATATCACACTCTAAAATGTGGGCAATGACACAAGGGTTTACAGTCTTTACAGTGCCTGACTGAAAACGGAACATTCTTCTTGTGGTTTGTTACACAGATGGAGGCTGTGCGCTGTGTGAGAGAAAAAAGAAAGACATTCTGTCGCTTCTAACTTTCTCTCTGAGTAATAATTTTACATGTAAATATAGCCGAAATCACAGCACAGCCATTGTCTTTAACTTATGTGTATGGTGATTTTGTCAGACGATGTTGCGGTTATAAAATCTGGATTTTAGCAGTGCAGAGCAGCAGCTTCGAAATGGGTTGGAAGTGACTGCTGGCTAACATATAGTCTTAATGGACCACGTTTCAGTCACTATTTCATACTCGTTCTGTTGTCTGACAACAGCAACAGAAAAAAATATGTAAATGAGAACAGCTTTATTGAGAATGTATTTAAATACAGTATGTGTGCACGGAGAGTAGGAGAGAAACAAACAGATGTAAAGGGCTGACACCTGCTGTCACGAGGCAGTATGCAAATACGACGCAATGATGTCATGAATATGGTAATTAACGCATGACATCACCTAGCGGCATTTAGCGACTTTTCGAGCAGGCTTTAGCTACTTTCCATTAAAAGTTGTTGGCAACAGTGATGCAGGCTGTAACTGATCTCAATTCAGTTCAGCAATAACTTAGGTCTATAAAATTAGACTGATTCAAACATGAATTGCTGATTTGAATTCAGTCATTTTAATTTCACTGTCGATCACCTGGAGTTGTGTTCCCACAGTAAAAATATCAAAATGTTGTGTTTATGAGAAAGAAATTTGAGAGAGACATAGATATTTTGTGACATTTAAAGAGATTTACTTGTTTTACAAAAAATTAATATGGAATTTTGGCTGTTGTATATAACGTGCCTTCACTTTCTTTTTTTATTTAGTACACCAAAATTATTTTTTCCTGCTAGAAATGTGACATAGTGTAGTGGTTAACACACTCGCCAAATTACTGAAAACACTATATATATGTAGGTCTATATTCTCCAAATATTCAGATCTGTTTCTTTCAGGATATTGTAGACAACCATAAAAAAATATGACACATACTGGGCAGTAAATCATTTCCAATGCATTGTGTCATTGTAGCTGCTTTTGACTTGTCTTCCCACTGGATTTACACACCTGTGACCAGCAGATGTCCTCATCATGTGGTGTTTTGAGCACTTTGAAACAGTGAATCATTTTCCGAAGCAATTGGTTCAATTCGGTATTTTAGAGTTCCTTGGTTCAATTGACTCTAAGTTTTGTAAAGCTTTGTTTCTGCCATCACTACCAAATACAAATAGAGTAGAATTCAATAAGAATCAAAATATTACAAGTATTGGCTTGTTATATAACTTGACTTTGCTTTAGAAGCACAGACGCCATTATGTCTTTTTTTCTCACCCAGCACTTCAACACCACACATATCCACAGTGGACTCAATTGTAACTGCAAGATTTGGTGAGAAATTCAGAAGGAAACCATTCAGTGCTGCTCACGGCAGGCAAATGCGAAAATGAAAACGAATTTGCAACACCTTGGTAATGGCATACTTAAATACTACTGTAATTACTGCCACAGTCTGACATAGCAGAAGTAGTAAGAGTAGTATGTGAAGTATGCGATTGCAAATGCAGCCCATGAAAAATATGTCACCATTGTTACATTGTAAGTCTGGCCAATCGTGAATAAGCTGTGTCATCATCAGAGCTTGTGCAGCTCTTCTGGAGCAACTACAGAGGCTGTGCAAGGTGGCTGCTTTCGAATCGCTCTCGCGATACTTTGATGGCGTACGTCATATGGATGCGGCGGTGGCGCTGTCTTAAGTCAGACAAAATTTCTAAACAACATGCACTACTTGAAGTTCAGCGCCGATCGGTCTGCGCAGCACTGCATGAAGTCAAACACACCTATTGACTCACCTGTTGATGTAGGGAAGAGGGAGGATGGAAGGGTGTTCAAGAGCTATTGTACTTCCAAAAATGCAGAGATGGCTGAACATCACATTATGCAGTGAAGATGAAAACAAAAGAGTTTTGGGGCACTTTGCTGTATATTAATTATCGGACAAAATTGTGAAGAGTGATAAGATAGAACAGTTTTCAAATCTCAAAATGATTTGGATGTTTTGTTCAAACTTTGGAGAATAAAGTGAGAAACAGCAGTCAGGGCAGACATTACCATCAAAACCAGGACTGCTTTGAGACTTTACATTAATTAATAGATTTTTATTCTTACAAGGAGTGTTTCGGGTTTAATACAAGTTAAACTCTATTGACAGCATTTTTGGCATGTTGATAACCACTGAAAATAATTTAGACTAATCTCTCTATTGAAAAAAAAAAAAAATAGCATGCAGTAAGGCACATACAATTAAAGTAAACTGGTCCATTACACAGTATATACACCATTTTTCAAAAAGTATAGCCACAATATGTAAGCATGAGTCGTCATTTTTATTTGTATAGCGTTTTTCACAACAGACGTCATTTCAAAGCAGCTGTACAGAAAATGATGTACTTGTTCTATATGATAAAATAAATTATCAGACGCACGGCAGGAAGACTCGATGGAGTATGAGCGCCGCCTAAACACTCCGGTCAAGTCGGCCATGGTTCAGAATTTTACTGTCAAGCCAGCCGTGTTTTAAAATCTAGGTGTGCACCTATTGTGATAATTACGATAATTTGCGGGAGGAACAGAAATACATGCTTTCTGACTCCTGTTCACTGGATAGGATAGCGAATGTTACTGTAATAACAAAAAAGGCATTTATGAGGTGTTTGTGAGGTGTTGGAGTTCATTAATATATTTTATTTAGCCTATGTGAAAGGTGTATGGTTTTGAAGACTTTTGAATAGGACAGGTGTATGCTTTATAACCGCAGTTTGCTGCATTAACATTAGATAATATTGTAAATAAAACATTTCTACCAAGGATCTCTCATTGTAAATGTCACTAATATGTACCTTGTAATAAACTTTGAATTGTAGAGTAAAATCAAATTATCTTTATATAAAAGATAGATAGATAGATAGAGATGTATATATAAGATGAACAATAATTGCAAAGGACACTATCAAAAGTCTTAACTTTATCACTTTGGACTAAGATGGATGTAGTCAACAAAAATGTCAAAGAGGTCAGAGACTTGAATAAAGGTGATAAATAAAATAAAATAAAAAAAAAAAAAGTAGAAAAAAAGGGACCTTGCAATGGACCTCCCACACTGTCTGAAACCTCAATATGAAGCATATTTACTGTGTCATTTTGGGGTAAAAGGTGTCCAAAGTCACCAAAATGCGCAGATATTGCGATTTTTCTCAAATTCTGAAACTGTAAGTAGAAAAAATGAAGGCCCATTTTTTGCATGGAATCTCCCACACTGTCTGAACCATCAATATGAAGCATATTTACTGTGTCATTTTAGAGTGAAATGCATCCAAAGTCAGTAATACATGCAAATACATTGTGATTTTTCCTGAACTCAGAGACCTATAGAAAGGTGAATAAAAAAAAAAAAAGCAGAAAAAATAAGGCCAATTTCTTGCAAGGGACCTCCCACACTATCTAAACTCTCAATATGAAGTAGAGCCCGACCGATATGGGATTTTTGAGACCGATACCGATTTTAGAGAGGGAAAATTCACCGATTACCGATATGATGGCCGATATAGTTAATTTTTGAACCGGAATGAAAACAGGCCTTTTCTGTGTGGATTTTTCACCGATTTTGCATTGATATGACTATGCAAAGGTACTCCGAAGGCTGCTTTCTTAAATATTTTTGTCAAAGAATATTTTACATTATTATTATACATTGTCAACAAATTCTAGAAATGAACACTCAGAAAATTAAGAATAAATAAAAATACAATAAATAGCTTAATAATTCTCAGTACTGTATGTTTAGTATAAGTCAATTGCTGACCATTTAAATAAAGAATAAATAAAAATAAAACAAATAGCTATATAAACATCAGTACTGTTTAGTATCAGTCAAATGCTGACCGTTTAATAAAGAATAAATAAAAATAAAATAAATAGCTAAATAAACATCAGTACTGTTTAATATCAGTCAAATGCTGACCATTAAAATAAAGAATAAATAAAAATAAAATAAATAGCTAAATAAACATTAGTACTGTTTAGTATCAGTCAAATGCTATTAAAATAAAGAATAAATAAAAATAAAATAGCTAAATAAACATCAGTAATGTTTAGTATGTCAGTTGCTGACCATTTAAATAAAGAATAAATAAAAATAAAATAAATAGCTAAATAAACATCAGTACTGTTTAATGTCAGTCAAATGCTGACTATATTAATACTGCCGAGTCAAGATAAACAGATAAGCATTGGTGTTACACTGTATTCTGCTATGCAAGTTCAGGGGAAACTTTCAACGGTGGAAAACCAGACTTTTAAATATTACATTTTGTAAATGCAACGACTGGAATTGTTCGGTTGAAGGGGTACCAAACTGTGAATCCTGAACAAAACAGTTGAATACATGTTAACTCATTAGCTTCCACTCAGCTGACAACAATGAAAGTAGCTACGTGCTTAGCTAGTTAGCTATAAGCTCGTTGTCATGGAGAGTAAAAGACGGACGTTGTTTATTTTACTTTCCAGCATTGTGTCTCACCAACTAGATAACAACAGCATGAAATCAACACTCATCGGACACAATCCACCACCGCACCGTTGTCTGTTGAGCTGCAAAGAGATGCTCTGATGTTTACCTTTCAATCTGCTACATTACTTACTACACTGACAAACTATAGCTGGCTAACAGCAAACAAACATGAGTGACATGGTTGTCAGGGACAAGATTAATGTTATATTAGTTATATTGAAAAGGGAAAATGATGGGGTCATTGTATTTCACAAACTAGTTAACTTACCGAGACACTGCTGAACTCTGCCCTATATAACGATATATCGGTCAGGCACTAATATGAAGCACATTTACTGTGGTAATTTGGAGAAAAATGCATCCAAAATCAATAAAAGGCTCAAAGACATCAGTATTTTTGAAGGCCCATTTCTTGCAAGGGACCTCCCACACTGTCTGAACCCTCAATAAGAAGCATATTTACTGTCATTTTAGAGTAAAATGCATCCAAATTCAATAAAAGGCTCAAAAAAATCTGTATTTTTCTCAAATTTAGAGACCTGTAGAAAGGTGAATTCAAATAAGTAGAAAAAATTTAGGCCCAATTCTTTCAAGGGACCTCCCACACTGTCTGAACACTCAAAATGAAACATATTCATTGTATCATTTTAGAGTAAAATGCATCCAAGGCTCAAAGAAATCTGTATTTTTTTCATTTTTTTATTTAGAGACACTACCTAAACTCTCAATATGAAGCATATTTACTGTGGCAATTTGGAGTAAAAAGCATCCAAAGTCACCAAAACGTGCAAAAACATTGCTACTTTGAATTTGGAGACCTGTAGAATTGTGATTTCACATAAGTACAAAAAGGGTCAGTAATCTTAGATAGTGTCATGTGTTCTCAACACCGCCTACATCATGTGGGACACACAGGGTCACAGCCCAATGCAACATAAATTAAAATCCTTTTTGCTAGTGATTTTACTGGATTCTTCATTACGAGAGAGAACATGAATTTGAACAATTTGCTGTGCTCAAATTCTTTTTTTTTAAATGAGTTGACAATCATTTCCCGCAGGTTACATCCTTACATGTTTTTTTTTTTTTTTTCCTTAAAGCTTAACTCTATACCTTTTTCATTGTTTAATTAATTTCTCCTATTCTAGCTTAATATGCAGAGAGCTATAAGTATGCCATTAGTAGGTTAATTTTCTCAAACACTGTAAACACTGTCTCTGTGGCGCTATGACATTTCCCGTTTGTTTTGGGCAACCCTCTAGACCATACCCACCAACACTGACTCAACCAATGGCGTCAGTTGGGGGTGGGACTATCTATTTGTTCAACCAAAAGCAGATAGGTTGAACAAATGTTTTGAATTTTTTTAGATTTTTGCAATTTCGTTAGTGGCACTATATGGTGCAGAAAATGCATACTTCAGCTTTAAAGATGAACAAAGTAAACAGTTTTTTTTTTTATTTTTAATTAAATTATCGAGTAAACGCAAGGCAATGCTCTGGAGTTGATTAACATCTCTGAAGGTTCAAGGAACCTAATACATCTAAATTATACATGTTTATCAAAGATATTGTTTTACAGTTGTATTGTGTAAAAAATACACTCTAGCAAGACCATCTGATGTGCTTTTTTATTATTTATGTAATACATTTTCTTTTAACACATTTTCTAGTGAAATTATTGACAATTGAAAATTAAAAAAGTTTGACTTCCATGTTCAAATAATGATTTTAATAAGTAATATAATATCAAAATCTAAAGTACAATAAGGGGGAAAAACATATATACAGTAATAATAAAACTTATGTTTTACTAAATATACTGAACTTAAATTACATCAATTGGTAACACACACACAATTCTAATAGGTCAAACACACTTTAATGCTTTGAGTTCAGTCATCCCATAATTGATATATATAATTAATATATCCATAATAATTTAAATATTTTACATCAGTCTAACTTCATTTTTTCTTTAAATCAACTTGCATTTACTTTGCCCTAATTAATTATTTACTTTACCTGCATAAACCTGAAAATGTCAACCTTATTAATATGGCTAGATTGAATGCATTATTTTCCACTAAATGTGTAAAATATAATGAAATTACTTCATTAATGCAAAACTTAAGTTAAAACATAAAAGATTCAGATATGACATTTTAAAAACAATTATTTGTATTAACAATTTGGTTTGTTTCTTGCAGAAAACATTCACTAAGTTTAGGTCCACACAACAACTGGTCTATATGTATCATTCACTGTATATACAATATTTGCCTTTTCGTCATAAAAAATTCTAACTTTAACAATTGTTCATGTTCTGTAGCAACTTGAACAATGCTGTAAATACAAATAATTTTTTTAATAAACTGTTAAGTTATCTATTGTGTTACAAACACAATTTCCTCTTTGCAATTTTAATAATAGAACAATATCAAACAGAGCATGGTGTGTCCTTGCTTTAGAACAGCTTGGTGGTGTTTAGCGGGTTTACCCTTGCACAATTAAGGTGAATATTAAGGTAATTAATAACCATACAGTAAGACACCTTCTTACATACAACTAGACACATTCTTACAAACAGTCATACAAATACACACATTCTGACATATAACCACACAACTAGACACATTCTTAAACAGTCATACAAATAGACACATTCTGACATATAACCCAACAACAAGACACATTCTTAAAAACAGCCAGACAAGTAGAAAAATTCTTACAGAAAACAATACAACTACGCTCTGACATCCAACTAGACCCATACTTGCATACAAACAACTGCACACATTTTTATATACAATCGTCATTACAGCAATCTAAGACATCTTATGCATTTCAAGCCGCAAGAGTAGTTTGTAGAAAAAATAATTGGCAATCGATGAGGTTTTGGATAAGCCAGGTTGAGTATATACAGTTGTGCTCAAAAGTTTGCATACCCTGGCAGAAATTATGACATTTTGGCATTGATTTTAATTTTATTTAAGGATAGTGATCATATGAAGCCATTTATCATCACATAGTTGTTTAGCTTTTTTTTTTAATCATAATGATAACAGAAATCACCCAAATGGCCCTGATAAAAAGTTTACATACCCTTGAATGTTTGGCCTTATTACAGACACACAAGGTGACACACACAGGTTTAAATGGCAATTAAAGGTTAATTTCCCACACTTGTGGCTTTTTTAATTGCAATTAGTGTCTGTGTATAAATAGTCAATGAGTTTGTTAGCTCTCACATGGATGCACTGAGCAGGCTAGATGGAAAAGGATATAAAAAGATATCCAAAGCCTTGAAAATGTCAGTCAGTACTGTTCAGTCACTTATTAAGAAGTGGAAAATTCGGGGATCTCTTGATACCAAGCCAAGGTCAGGTAGACCAAGAAAGATTTCAGCCACAACTGCCAGAAGAATTGTTCGGGATACATAGAAAAACCCACAGGTAACCTCAGGAGAAATACAGGCTGCTCTGGAAAAAGATGGTATGGTTGTTTCAAGGAGCACAATACGATGATAGCTGAACAAATATGAGCTGCATGGTCGAGTTTTGAGTGAAGCTGTACCATGATTGCTGGTTATTTGTGAATAAAACGGACTCATGTGAACTGTGGAAACCGGTTCCCGTTTCCTCCAGTGGCGAAGACGACTCCATAGCAGCGTACCTTCCTCCTTATCCAGGGTTTCGGCACCAGTGTAACAAAGGTTCGGGTTGGGCACAGATAGAGGAGGAACCGGTTTCCACAGTTCATGTGAGTTTTATTCACAAATAACCAGCAATCGCGGTACAGCTTCACTCAAAACACAAGATGGCTTTTCAGCGTCACTCAAATAAACAGTCCGCTTTTCAGCTTCACACAACACAAGGCTCTTTCTCTGGTCTGACTCTGGTCTGTCTGTCTCTCTCCTCTCTCTGTGAACTGGCCGTCTTTTTATCTCCCCCAACTCTCACTGTGAACATAGAGATGGTAAATAGTCACAATTCATCTCAGGTGGATGTCCTTACCGCTCTCTCTCTCTCCCCAGACGGGCGCTCGACCATGGCCTCACCTCCACAGACAGTAAATATGCTTCATATTGAGGGTTCAGACAGTGTGGGAGTTCCCTTGCAATAACTGGGCCTTCATATTTTCTATTTATTTGAATTTTTTTTTTTACAGGTCTCTAAATTTGAGAAAAATACAGATTTCTTTGAGCCTTGTATTGAATTTCAGTGCATTTTTATCCAAATTGCCACAGTAAATGTGCTTCATATTGACAGTTTAGATAGTTTGGGAGGTCCCTTGCAAGAAATGGGCCTTTGTTTTTTCTCTTTATTTGAATTCACCTTTCTACAGGTCTCTAAATTTGAGAAAAATACAGATTTCTTTGAGCCTTGTATTGAATTTCGATGCATTTTACTTTAAAATGACACTGTAAATGTGCTTCATATTGATAGTGTGGGAGGTCCCTTGCACGAAATGGTCCTTTTTTTCCTATTTATTTGACTTTTCCTTTTTACAGGTCTCTAAATTTGAGAAAAATACAGATTTCTTTGAGCTTTGTATTGAATTTCGATGCATTTTACTCTAAAATGACACTGTAAATGTGCTTTATATTGAGAGTTTAGATAGTGTGGGAGGTCCCTTGCAAGAAATTGGCCTTAATTTTTTCTACTTATTTGAATTCACCTTTCTATAGGTCTTTGAGTTCAGGAAAAATCACAATGTCTTTGCATGTTTTGGTGAATTTGGACACATTTCTCTCCAAAATGACAGTAAATATGCTTTATATTAATGTTTCAGACAGTGTGGGAGGTCATTTGTAAGAAATGGCATTCATTTTTTCTACTAAATTGAATTCACCTTTCTATAGGTCTATGAGTTCAGGAAAAATCACAATATATTTGTGCATTTTGTTGACTTTGTATGCATTTTTCTCCAAATTACCACAGTAAATTTGCTTCATATTGAGAGTTTAGATAGTGTGGGAGGTCCCTTGCCAGAAATGGGTCTTAATTTTTTCTACTTATTTGAATTCACCTTACTATAGGTCTCCGAGTTCCAGAAAAATCACAATGTCTTCCCGTTTTGCTGACTTTGGATGCATTTTACTCCAAAATGACAGTAAACATGCTTCATATTTATGGTTCATTCAGTGTGGGAGATCAATTGCAAAAATGGGCCTTCATTATTCTACTTATTTGAATTCGCCTTTCTATAGGTCTCTGAGTTCAGGAAAAAGACAATGTTTTTGTGCTTTTTGGTGATTTTGTATGCATTTTACTCAAAAATGACACCGTAAATATGCTTCACATTGAGTGTTCAGATAGTGTGGGAGGTCCCTTGCAAGAAATGGGCCTTCACCTTTATATGGGCCTCTGACCTCTTTGAGGTTTTTGTTGACTACATCCATCTTATTCCAAAGTGATAAAGTAAATAGGCTTTTTATTAAGGCTTTTGATAGTGTGGGAGGTCTTTTGCAAGAAGTGTTGATCTTATATATCTCTATATGTATCCTAACTGTCTATCTGTCTGTCTGTCTATCTATCTATCGTTTATATAAAGATGATTTGAATTTTCTACAGGACTCTACAGTTCAAAGTTTATTACAAGGTACATATTAGTGACATTTTCAATGAGAGATCCTTGGTAGAAATGTTTAATTTATAATATTATCTATATATCCTATCCAGTGAACAGGAGTCAGAAAGCACTTCTTTCTGTTCTTCCCGCAAATTACCATATTTATCACAATAGGTGCGCCCAGATTTTAATCGCGGCTGGCTTAACAGTGAAATTCTGAACCGCAGCTGGCTTGACCGGTGTGTCCAAACAGAACAGCCTCCCCAAATACACAGCGGCAGCGATAGCAGCCTGCCAACAAACATGCTTGTTTTGGTGTGGTTCTGGGCATAGATTTCATTCTAAAAGTGTGCATAAATACGAAAGTCAGATTTTGCACATTCACAAAAGTTTTCAGATTTAGAAAGCCGTATGTATGCCAGAACCAGCACAAGGTTCACTTTATAAATCCAAGTTAGTGGAAAATTGTGTGTATATGCACGTGGTTTATTCCCCACTCCGTCTCCTCCCCAAAATAACCATATATGGGGTGTAAAACGCCTGTTTTACTTTCAATAACCTAATCTGCATGTAATTTACATATGCATGTTGCCATCCAGACATGTGATACTACTGCATTTAACTGTACAAGAAACTAGGAGAATAGAATATTCTGATTGTCACATGTGCCTTGAAGATAGATGTTACTGCTTTCTTGTTAGAAAGATTATTTTACAAGATATTAAGACATGTTTTCAGAGAATGCATCTTGAATAGGCTACAGGTGAAGTGTATTATTATTACCCCACTGGAAAATTATTTTAGATTTATGTAAGCATATCTAACCTGACTCATATCTAACCTTAAGCAATTTTGACTCTCTGGTCATTTTTTTTAAATTGTGTATGATTTTATAGATCATTAAAAGTAAGACTTGTTGGACACAAAAAAATGAAAATGAAATTTTTTTTGTCTGACATCGTATCACTCAAAAATAAAATGTGCAAGCTTACTTTTTTCTATAATCAACTTATTAAACCAAAAGTACTGCTGATTGCAATGGAATTTTTCAACTGTTTTTCAAGCAATTTGGGTCAGGAGGAAGTGTGACAGGCAACACATTTCATGCACATTTTGTGCACCTGTGTGCAGCTGTACTGTACCTCATTTTTCTGACTTATCAAGACATATCCAGACACCCAACTACCAGTCTCTCCAAATCCTCGCTGTCATCAAAAGTACGTTCCCTCCTTATGATGCCATGGGAAAGTCTTCCAAAAGCAGCGCACAACCAATATTTCCTTTTTACAGTTTATATTTTAATGTCTTTTTAATTATTTATGTAAAATTACTATAGCCAAATATCGACTTGATAACAATTACTTATTAAGTACCTTACTCCATACGCTTTTATTCTAAATGTTTTGTATTAAATGAAAAGCAGAACACACACAAGTTGACAATTGGGATGTATTCCGTCAGGCCATCGGACTCCAACTTGAAGAGCTTTACTAACTGTCATTGAATCATGCTCTTGAAGGAATGAACAGCATCCAGTTCAGCATAACACTAGTATTTCGGTTATAGTTGAAGGCCAATTTGCATATATTGCAGGTTACCGTAGCATTTGTGTCATTTAGAATAGCCTATGGAATGTTTTGAACATTATCAGTGTTGATACAATGCTATGCACATATGCAATGCAGATACTGAGAATGCGTAAGATTGCTGTTGATGCGTTGCGTTGTAGAGCAGAGCGACACAGTAAATAAACCGCAGTTATGAAGTGCATTCTGTGTGTGCATCTTTTAATGTGAGTCTAACAGACCATCACATTGTGTATTTGAGCCACTGCTCCTTTTCAGTGCAGAGCCACCTGGCTTCACACCCGCTGTATTTCCTACAGATGCGTTTTATAAATCACTTGGTGAGCGACTATTCGACTTCAAGCTGACAGCATCCACTACATTAGTTGTAGTCGAATAGTCTGCGCAACTCTTACTTCACAGGGTGGGCTGCAACGTCGACAGGCTGCTGCAGCACGCCCAGCACCCCTAGTTACCACGGCTATGCTGCTAAATGACAAATAGCTAAATGCCATGCAGTTAACATTTATACAATTACAGTGCAGTTGTTAATGCTGTAGTCATGTTTTTAATGCATGCATTTTATAAGCACTTCTTTAGATCCTCTATCTTTCACAGGTGGATGTCCATGATGAGCTTTATTCCATGGCAGATGATGTCTTTGAGTCGCCCCCTATTTCAGCATCTCACCCCATGGGAGATGTGTTTTTGGGCGAGGGAATGTCATTCTCCAGCTTGTAAGTTAAAAATAGAAGAAAAATGTTTCTTGTGAAAATAATTGTAAGGGTACATCCTTTATCTTTACCTCTGCTGCTTCAAAAGCTGCTTTTATTAAATGTTTGTGGAAGTACTCATACTTGGATTAGGGATTTAAAATAAATAAATAAATAAAACCTCACCCCAAGTATTAAACTTCAGTGTACAACTCAGAACGTTTCTAAGCAATCTGACTAATATTTTTGCCTGGTGGATAACTTATTTAAAAAGGGTGGGGGAAAAATACCATTGACTTATATCTGTCTGTCTGTCTGTCTGTTTGTCTTAAATTACACACATACAATTGTTAAAAATTAAATAAACATTTGTTTTCTAATATATTTTCTCAATTTCACACAAAAAACTTTTATTTTATGAAAATAAGATAGCAGCTTCTCCTGGTTTGTTTAGTCATCCTATTTTAGTAATTTGTTTACTCATAAAGAATTAATAAAAGGAAATAACATCCTTGCACACAGTTGTGCAGAAAACATGGACTGTAGCAATCACATTTTTTACTTTACTAAAAGAATGAATCAAACAAATTGTACAGTGTTCAGTGAATATAACGTTAATAGCAGCCAGTTACATACATCAGTTGAAGTGCTCTGAATTTAAAGTTGCTCTCTCACTCTCTCGTGCGGACTCAGCGAGAGCAGCAGTCTACTTACCGCTTCCAGTTTACATGACCAAGATCTCCTCCTTTAAGTCTCACGGTCTGACGGTCTAGCTACATTTGTGAATCAGAGAGACACAGTTTTGGTCCAGACTGATAAAAAACGCACTTCAGTGGAATATCTAAGAGTGCTTCACAGGAATACACGATTCACAGGAAGAAATCACTGGATTTGCGAAATTTTTATGAGGTTTTTGAATTAAATCTTTAAAAGTTTCGTTATATTTAAACAAAATGTTCACATATTTGGCTATGGCGTATGATTGAAATTGTATTACTTGTCTTATTAGACAGTTGTATATTTTTACATTTAGTAATTTAGCAGACGCTTTTACCCAAAGTGGCTTACAAATAAGGCACATAGCAAGCAATTTGTCATACAGAGTTTAACAATATCTGCAGTGTTTTACTGCCATGTTCTCAAGGTGGCTGGAGTAGTATAAGTGCTAGCACAGAAGAAAGAGACAGAGAAGGATTTTTTGCAAGTTAAGTGCAATAGTAAGTGCAATTAGTGTGGGTTGGATAAGCGTTTATGGAACAGATGTGTTTTCTGCTGGTTCTTGAATGTTGAGATGGTATCAGCAGATCTTGTGGAGGTTGGAAGTTCATTCCACCACAGAGGAGCAGAGAAAGTGAACGATCGTGAAATAGACTTTGAGCCTCTTTGTGATGGGACCACCAGGTGCCGCTCGTTCATAGACCGCAGAGAGGTGAATTGAAGAGGGTGCAGTTCCATTGGCTGTCCTGAAGGCCAGAGTCAATGCCTTGAATTTGATGTGGGTAGCTACAGGTAGCCAGTGGAGTGAAAGCAAGTGTAGGGTGACATGAGCCCTTTTTGGCTGATTGAAGACCAGATGTGCTGCTGCATGCTGGACCATCTGCAGTGGCGTAATTGTGTTAGCTGGGAGGCCAGCCAACAAAGCATTACAGTAGTCCAGTCTTGAAATGACCAGAGCTTGGATCAGAAGCTGTGCAGCATATTCAGACAAAAAAGGTCTGATTTTCCTGATGTTGTAAAGAGCGAGTCTGCAACATCAGGTGGTTGATGAGATGTGGGCGGTGAAATTAAGCTGGTCATCTACCATCACTCTCGGGTTCCGGGCTGTTCTGGTTGGCGTCAGTGTAGTTTAACCAAGATGAATAATGAGGCTGTGGTCAACAGATGGGTTGGCTGGGATTATGAGGAGTTCTGTCTTGGCAAGGTTGAGCTGAAGGTGACATTCCTTCATCCAGGCTGAAATGTTT